>NC_143514.1:50855443-50925443 GCF_031878675.1 Megascapheus bottae | reverse complement strand
CACAAAGTGGTAGTAATGAGATGACAAGTAACCTAATTAACCTTTAAGTGCCTGTGCTTTTTCACCTAAAAAGACTTAGCAACAGCGGCTCACACATGTAATCCTAGCTACTCAGGAGGCTGAGATCTGAGGACTGCAGCTCAGGCACTAAAGAATGTGAGACTCATCTCCAATTAACAACCACAAAACGAGAAATGGTGCTGTAGTTCAAAGTGGTAGAGTTCTGGCCTTAAGATAAAGAGCTCAGAGACCATGCTCAGGCCGAGTTCAAGCCACATGACAACAACAACAAAAAAGGTTTAACATAGTCAATCCAAACCTGAAACTTAGCAATTTAAGGCCACAACCTTAGACCTAGTCATTAATTACTATATGGCATATCTGGAACTTCAGCTACCTTTACAGTTTGAAGTATCTAAAACTTGGTTTAAGAAGTCAGGGAAGGAGCCGGGAGTTTGGCCTAGTGGTTAAAGTGCTTGCCTAGCATGCATAAAGACCCGGGTTCCATTCCTTGGTACCACATACATAGAAAAAAGCCGGAAGTGGTGCTGAGGTTCAAGTGGTAGAGTTCTAGCCTTGAGAAAGTCCAAGGACAATGCTCAGGCCCTGAGCTCAAGCCCAGGACTGGCAAAAAAAAAAAAAGAAGTCAGGAAAGGGGCCGGGAGTTTGGCCTTGTGGTAGAGTGCTTGCCTAGCATGCATGAAGACCCGGGTTCGATTCCTCGGTACCACATACATAGCAAAAAGCCAGAAGTGGTGCCGAGGCTCAAGTGGTAGAGTGCAAGCCCTGAGCCTAAGCCCAGGACTGGCAAAAAAAAAAAAAAAAAAAAAAAAAAAAAAAAAGTCAGGAAAACCATTCTGCCCACCAAAACCAAGTGGGGAAAAAACAGGGGAGGCTTGAATGGTTAACAAGTTTCTGCGAATGATTAATCTTTAAAAAAACAAAAACCTGCCAACACCCATGGCTCATATCTGTCATTTGTAATCCCAGTTTCATCAAAATTTAGAAGCTCTTGCCTTTGAGGAGTACACATGCTTTTTTCTTTTGTTCTCCCTTCCCATATAGAAGCTCAATTTTTTTTATAAAGTTTAAACATGGGAAGTGTTCCACACTTATTTTTGTCAATCCAAACTTCCCAATATTATGCACTATTCAATGTTCAAATAATTTGCTATTTAGAATGCACCACTTTTAATCCTGTCCATCTAGAATTTCCACTCTAAACCAATAAGATTTAAATAATATTTCACAGCCTAGAGTCTCTAATCCTTTCAGAAGAAAAATCAAACTTACCTGACAAATACTTCCCTAAAATGGCCAAGTGTCCTTAAAGATACTGTCAACAATTTCAAAAAAGCTGATTACAAATTATACATATAGAAAAAAAATCCTAGGTCATTAGTAAATACAAATTGGGAAATCTTCTATGGTATTATTTCATCAGAACATTCCTTTAAATAGTTTCTCTTCTGGTGTGTATTCATTCATTCAAACCATAATTATGATAGCCATATATTGTAATAGGTCATATACAAAGTTCTTCAAAAATATAATGGAAGGAGGAAATTAGTTCTGCCTGGAAAGACTTCACAAATACCGCACCTAAGTCCTGGAAGCATAATTTAGCTCTTCAGGTTTCAGACTGTTTCATATGTCTATTTCTAGTTCCAAAAAGTGGCACTCTGGCTCAAATGACAGAGCACTACCCTTGAGTAATAGAGCTCAGGGACATCGCCCAGGCCCAGAGTTCAAGCTCCACCACCACCAACAACAAAAGTAACAAAACTTTTCCTTCAAAAGCAATTAAAGCCAGGCGCTGGTGGCTCACACCTGTAATCCTAGCTGGAGACTGAGAGCTAAGGATAGCGGTTCAAAGCCAGCCCTCTTAATTCCTGAAAGCCAGATTGGTGCTGTGGCTCAAAGTGGTATAGCACTAGCCTTAAGGGAGCTGAAGAGCTTAGGAACAGAATTCAAGCCCCATGACCAACATAAAACAAATTTTACACAAGATTTAGCTTAATTTCTAATAATTCGCTCCGTGTGGGAGTTGAACAGTGGTGCAACTGAAATCAAGCTCCATTATAAAAATAAGAAAGCTGGTTGTTGGACAAGACGAACTGTTTAAAATAAATCATAATTGTGATTTTTCTCTATGAAATAAGCTAACGTGAAGGAAATATTCAGGTGGGGAATGAACCAACAATTATCAGATAGACGATTCCTGTATGAACGAAAGGTAGAGCACACCAGGAGTCCAGGAGAGAAACTTTTTTTTTTTTTTTTGCCAGTCCTGGGGCTTGAGCTCAGAGCCTGGGCACTGTCCTTGGACTTTCTCAAGGCTAGAGCTCTACCACTTGAGCCACAGCACCACTGCTGGCTTTTTTCTATGTGTGCGGTACTGAGGAATGGAACCCAAGTCTTCGTGCAGGCCAGGCAAGCACTCTACCACTAGGCCAGGAGAGAAATCTTAAAACACGTCGACCCACTCACGCAACGGAGGCCCAAGTCCTCTTGTATTTTTGGAAGAAGTCACAAACATTCTAGTTCTAAAGAACAAACAGAAAGAAACAAGCCATCCCGTCTTAGGCCACCAAGGATGCAAACTTCTGTTCCCTCAAGTGGCTTACACTTACACAATTTTACCTCTCTTCCCCTTAGGGAAAGCCGAATCTTTGGGGACGGTGGCAATATTCCCCGTATATCCGCGCTCTCCAAAATGAGGATCACAAAATCTGTCCACCTTTCCACCCAACACCTTAGCCTGCTGTGTACCTGGCTTTGGAGAGCTCTGGCCAAAATTCCTGAAAAGCTCTGCATCCCAGTGGCAGGAGGAATCGTCACCCATCTGCTCAGCTTGACGCACGGAAGCCCCTAACTGCCCCGGCCACCCCCCCCCCCGCCCCAACTCACTCAAGGGAGCATTCAGGGGGAGAAGTGTGCGCCCTGTTGCTCTTTCGGAAGAGAGGGAGACAAGAGGTGACCTGGGCACCAACGACAGGGCCGCACCCCCCAGACCCCTCCCTGGCCCTCACCGGTATTGCTTGGGGTCGCTGGGAGACTTGACGATCTCGGGGTCTCCGGCATTACCGAGAAACACCCTCCGTCCCTCCTCCTCAGATTCATCCGCTCCGGGACGGGCGGCCCGGCCGCTCTCGCCCAGCTCCTGCCCATTGGGCTGCAGGTCAGGGCAGCTGCAGGTGGATTTGGCCTTGTTCCTTCCAGGCATGGTCGGAGCAGGAAGTGGTCTGGTCGAGTCCTCGCACCAACCCCGCGCCCCGTTTCTCCCCGGCGCCGCCGCTAGCTCCCGCCCGGCCTCACACGTCCACTTCCTCCCGGTGGCCCTGACTGCAGCGACCGTGACTCTCCTCAGCATTCACCACCGAGCCGTGGCGATGGACATCCCGCTCCCCAGGGCCCAACCTCTCCCACTCCTCCAGCCGCTCCTCCTCCTCCGCTTCCCAGAAGAGGCGGCGGCGGCGGCGGTGGCCGGCCGGCGCTGGTGCTGCCGCAGCCGCTGGGGAGGACAGGCCTGAACCCTCCCCCAACCGGGTCTCTCTCACGCCAACTTCCCTCATCCCCCGCCCTCCAGGCAGCCGGTGACGCTGCGGACTCTAGCCAATCATGAGGCAAGAAAGCCGTCACGCTCACGGAAACAACCAATAGGAACAGAGAAGAAGAAACACCAAAGGGACCGGGCCGGATTCTTGGTACACCCAGAGAGCACTTCGAAACCTCATGTGGGCGGGGCGAGGAGCGGAGACCGGAGAGCGGCGCGGAGGACGCTGGGAGCCGTGCGCCCGACCCTGTCTGTGACGTCGCCGGCTGGTTAGAGGCTGTCGCTAGGTAGTGCTCCGCGACGCTGAGAAAAATATTCCCCAACGAGAAAACAGACGAGTCAGGGAAGACACTGAGGCCCAGAGACTTGATTTCAGTTGGTGTTTTAGCGCACCCTCACCCTCATCCTCGAGGCCCGGCTTTGGACTCGGCACGTAGAAAAGCAGTGGCTCACGCCTGTAATCCTAGCTGCTCGGAGGCTGAGATCCGAGGATGGCTTTAGTCGAAGCCACCCCCAGACAGACAAACCTGAAAGGTTTTTTTGTTTTGTGTGTTTTTGTATGTGTGTTCTTTTGGGCCATGTCGGTGAGGTGTATTCTCATCAAGCCCTCGTAAGTCATGTTACGATGGAGAAGAAAATCATGGAGATGCTCCTTGAATTGCCCAGCTTGATTTAGAGCCTGGCTAGGATATGAGTTTTGATCTTTACTACCTAGGGTCAGCCCAGAGGACAAACCTGAGATTCATATCTCCAATTAACCACCAAAAATGGAAGTGGAGGTGAGGCTCAAGCTGGGAGCACAACACCTTTTCGCACAGAAGTTCAGGACAGCACCCTGAGTTCAAGCCAGATTTTTTTTTTTTTAATGAACAGACCATAAAGGGATTACAAGCATGAGCCACCAGTGCCTGGCTACAATGTTTACTATTTAGTCATTTATCTTATTTATTGTGGGTTGCGGGGCTTGAACCCTGGACCTGGGATGTCCCTGAGCTCTTTCACTCAGTGTTCTACCATTTTGAGCCACAGTGCCACTTCTGGTTTTCTGGCGGTTAATTGGAGATAAGAGCCTCACAAACTTTTGTGCCTGGGCTGGCTTGGAAATGCTAGCCTCAACTTGGCGCAATGGCTCACACCTGTAATCCTAGCAATAAAGGAGGCTGAGATCTGAGGATCCAGATTGAAAGCCAGTCCGGGCACTAAATGTGAGACTCTTATCTCCAATTTACTACTAGAAAATGGAAAGTGGGTCTGTGGCTGGGGGAGGAGGTAAGCTGAAGAGCTCAAGGACAGCACCCAGACCCAGGACCAGAGTTCAAGCCCCATGACCCACAAAAAAAAAAAAAAGAGGGAAGGGAGGAAGGAAGGAAGGAAGGAAGGAGGGAAAGGAAGGAAGGAAAGGGGAAGGAAGGAAGGAAAAAGAAATGCTATCCTCAGATCTCAGCCTCCTGATTAGCTAGGATTACAGGAGTGAGCCATCAGCTCCAGGCTCACTATTTACTTTTATGTGGTAATTTTCTTTTTGCCAGTCCTGGGCTTGAGCTCAGGGCTTGAGCGCTGTCCTTGGGCTTTCTCAAGTCCAGAACTCTACCACTTGAGCCACAGCGCTACTTCTGGCTTTTTTTTTCTATGTATGTGGTACCAAAGAATGGATGGAATCCGGGTCTTTGTGCATGCTAGGCAAGCACTCTAAGCCACTAGGCCAAACTCCTGGCCCCTCGCTGTTTACTTTTAAAAGATGGTTTTTACTATCTTTTAGTTAAAAGAACACCTTAATGTCTTATTTTGATCATCTTCTGGTCCTGAAGGTGGCAAACTGCCAACTAAATTTCCTGCCAACTGAACTAGCCTTCTAAATCAGATCAGAAAATGACTTTTTGGTTCTCTTTTCCTTTTCCCCAGTCTACTCTTGGCAAGAAGCAACTAAGAGATTTTCTTCTTTCTGTGCCCTCCCTCTTTTTATTAGCTTATATTATTTATATAGAGTCTACCTCTCTTTGAGACCAAAAGAGAGAAAAGTCATTTATGGGAGAGAGGGAAGAATGAGGTAGGATAGCTAGATGAGGAAACAGAGGAATTTCACTATTCTTAACTAATATCAGAAGGGCCAGACTCAGAAGCAGATAATACACTAAAACCACAGATAAGCTTCCCTCTCATCATCCCTTTTTAAATATTAAATTACAAGAGGAAATATAGGAAAGACTATCTAATCTGTTTCCTTGGAAATGGTAAAAATAAAAAAAAAAATCTGGAAACTTAGCCAGGCATGGTGGCTGTCATTTGTAATCCTAGCTACTCAGGAGGCTGAGATCTGAGGATCACAGTTCAGAGCCAGCCCAGGCACTAAAGACTGTGAGACTCTTATCTCTAATTAACCACTGGAAAACTGGAAGTGGCGATGTGGCTCCAGGGTAGGGTGGTAGCCTTGAGCTGAAAAGCTCAGGGACAATACCCAGAGTCAGGGGTAGGACCTGGTAGCCTTGAGCTACAGAGCTGCAGAGTTCAAGGACAGCCCCCAGGCCCAGACATCAAGTTTCTTGTTGGCCCATGACCAAAAAAAAAAAAAAAAATCTGGAAACTTTTAATGAATGACAGAGACAGAATAAAAAGACATGTCTGGAAAATGAAAGTCCTGAAGTTTACCTGAATATTGATAGGCCACACCAATTTTCCTTACCCAGAATCACTGTTTAAGGGTTAGGAATTGCTACATTATGTGTGTTTGAGTATTCATTGAATAAAACGTATTTTCTAGCATTTCTTCAGTTTGTAAAAGGTACTTCTAGCTGGCGTCTTTCTATTCTGATGAGAGTCCAGAAATCATATTAAAAATACCTTGTCAGAGGCTGGAAGCTCATGCCTGCAATCCTAGCTGCTAAGGATTTTGAAATCTGAGGATCATGGTTGGAAGTTAGCCAGAGTAGAAAAGTCCCTAAGACTCTTTTTTTCCAACTAACTAGCAAAAAGTCGCAAGTCAAGCTATGGCTCATGTGGTAGAGTACCAGCAAAGAAACCAAGCAAGAACTCAAGACCTAAAGTTCAAGCTCTAGTACTGGCGGGCACACATGCACACACACTTTAAATATCTCATTTGACTACCTCTGAGTGTTATTTTAGTTGATGCAATGACGATTTACCAGAGGAACAGATGTTAGAGAAAACTTAGGATCAAACTTTAAGGAATTTTAAAATTCAAAAATAAATTTGTCTTAAGCCCATTATCCACCTTCATCCATCTTTATATTTTGACAGAGCAAGTGGGAAGTCTGAAATGTTGATCCTGCATTGCTGTTATGGGCCATTAAACTTTCAAGCCCCAAATTATCTTCCTTACTTTACAGTTCAAGATTCTCCCACTAGTAATTCTTTATCTTCTATATGACTCCTCTTAAATGCCAATAACTCTCCTAGAAAGAATGGGGATAAAAAATAACACCATTTTGGCTGGGAGTTTGGCCTAGTGGTAGAGTGCTTGCCTAGCATGCACGAAGACCTAGGTTTGATTCCTTGGTACCACATACATGGAAAAAAGAAGTGGTGCTGTGGCTCAAGTGGTAGAGCTCTAGCCTTGAGAAGGTCCAAGGACAATGCTCAGGCCCTGAGCTCAAGCCCAGGACTGGCAAAAAAAAAATAACACCATTTTATGAATGCATTTGTATTATTTTTCCCTGTTTTGGGCGTACACTGTGAGCAATTCGAGGTCTTTATAAACCTGGGGTGGGTGAGTAGCCTGTTAAATGTGAGAGAAAATGCAGGATATAGTTCCCAAGAGAAATGATATCTTCCAAATGTTTTCCAGAAATGTTTTCTAAGAAATTGTACCTTTGGTGCTCTAGTTACTACCTGTCCCACTCACTAATTGCAATCCATGTTTGGCAGTTTTGGATCTAGGCCAAGAAATAGGTATAGTCTTAGAATCTTAGAATCTTGTTGTAGGAAACAAAATCTATGCACCATGCCAAGAAGTTTGAGTGATGGTAAAAAGTTTTTCTTCTATACCATAAATATGGCTCTAGAATGAATTTAGCATTCAAATTTCAATTAGAAGTGGGTGTCTCAAGTGGTAGAGCACTAGCCTTGAGAAAGCCCAAGGACAGTGCCCAAACCCTGAGTTCAAGCCCCGGGACTGGCAAAAAAAAAAGATACAGATTTTGAACTTTGCCTGGAATGGATAATGTGTAGACACGCTAAAAAGTACTTATATAAATCAGATCATATTATTCCTCATTTTTAAAATGGATTCTTTGTATTTTCAATAAAATCTAGCTGTTTGCTATAGCCTGTAGGTTTCATTTATGATTTCTGTTTTTTCTATGTATTGATAATGTCATCTATTTTCCCCTTCACTCTAGCCATGCTGGCTTTTTTCCCCTTTTCTTCCTTCCTTCCTTTCTTTTTTTCTCTTGTTTTTCTTTCTTTCTCTTTTTGCCATACAAGGATTTGTATTTAAGGCTTTGTACTTGCTGGGCTTGTTTGCTCAGCTGGTATTTTACCACTTGAGTCACACTTCCAGTATAACTTTTTACTAGTTATTCTGAAGATGGATTCTTGCAGACTTTTTTGCCCAGGTTGGCTATGAACTTCAATCTTCCAGTTTTTTGCTTCCTGAGTAGCTAGGATTATATGTGTGAGCTACCAATTTACGACTATATTGGCTTTCTTTTTTTTTGTTTCCAGTCATGGGGCTTGAACACAAGGCCTGAGCACTGTTCTTGGACTTTTCTCAAAGCTAAATTTCTAGCACTTGAGCTGCAGCACCACTTCCATGTAAGTGTATGTAGTACTGAGGAATCGAATCCTGGTCTTCATGCATGCTAGGCAAGCACTCTACCACTAGGCCAAACTCTTGGCCCTCCTGACTTTCTTAAAGTCTTTCAAAACTCTAGGATATTACTTCTTTAAAAAAGCTCCTCTGCATGGACTCTTTAAAAAAGTTTGTATCTCTAGCTCCAAAAAGAAGCCTTTTCTCACAATTGTAAACTAATATGCTCTACTTGCAAGTATATTATTTATTCATATATGAGTTCATTGTCTACATACCCTGTTGCTATTACAAGTGCTTTAGAGAGTGGTACTTTTGTCTTTTTCCTCCCAAGTCCCTAGAATCAAAAAGAATACCTCAAATACATTGAGGAGTCAAGAAATGCTTGTTAAATTAGCAAATAAGTGAGGCTGAAAGAGAAGACAACTGAAATATGAAGATCCCTGACAATATGTAAGAGAAGGATTAGCTGAATGCGAGAGCTAACATCTAACTTTGAGTGTAGAAAGAGGTGTAGTTACAAGTGTATCAAAACTTTTCAATAGTTACAAATAGGGGGAATTAAAGAGTTCTTATCTGATAGCAAGCTCAGACTCCACTTTCCTTGAGAAATGTGATGTAAAGTCAAAGCTCAAAAAGGGGAAGGAGGTATGATAGGTCTTGTTTAAATTTCATATATCTTGAAGCCCAGATGCTAGTTTTTGTTTCTTAAGTAACTTTAAAGTTTTGTTAAAGCATTATCACTTTTATTATGTCAATTACCACAACAATCTAAATCTGATAAGGAATGGATTTTTTGCATAGTTCCAAAGTTTTCCCCCACAAATAGATTTCTTTGTTTTTTCTTCAGTGCTGGGAATTGAACTCAGGACCTGATACACACTATGAAAGTACCCCACCTCTGAACAATATTCTCAATCCACAAAATAGTTATTAAGAAGAAACAATGAGTGGCTCTGTCTCTCTCTGTGTGTGTGTGTGTGTGTGTGTGTGTGTGTGTGTGTGTGTGTGTGTGTGTGTGTGTGTGTGTGTGTGTGTGTGTGTGAGATAACTGAGGCTTGTACTCAGGGCCTAAGTACTGTCCCTGAACTTTTTTGCTCAAGGCTACCCTCTACCACTTGAGCTATAGCTTTGTTTTGCCTTTTTAAATTTTTTTTAATGGTGGTGGTGGTAGTTAACTGGAGAAAAGCCCTGGCTAGCTTTGATTTGTGATCCTCAGATCTCAGCCTTTTGTGTAACTAGCATTACTGATATAAACCACCAGTGTCCAGCTTCATAATCATTTTAGGAACAGATACTATATATGATCTCATTTTCTCTCAGCTATAACTAAGACATAATTGCAACAACATTTCCACATCTCAAGGTCTATCAAAAAATAATCTCGCTTAGCAAATACCTCTTGCATACCAACTACATATGACACTGTAAATAATAGTTGATTACATGCATTGCAGCCTAATAAACACCTCCTTAGCTGTTAACAGCTTACTCACTGTTCATACCAATTGTTTGAGGTAGCATTGTCACAAAATAAAGATGTACAGAGAGGAACTGAGATTTATTAAACATCACATTACTATCGCATAGCAGAATGAGAATGTGAATGCTGTTCTTCAGGTTCTTCAGGCTCCAAGTGCAGGGCTGTCTCCACCCCTTAATAGAAAACAAATAATCAGTCTAGATACTGTGGTAGTCATAGGCATTGCATTCATTTTCCATTGCTGCTGTAACAAATTAATACAAACTGGGAGGCTTAAGACATAGAAGTAGGACACAAGTCACACTGGATTTTCAGTCCTATTTTTAGTTTTGTTTGTTTGGAAGAAATACATTATTTCTGTTAGTCTCAGCTACTTCTACAAAGGAGTACTGATTCTCATTTAACAGAATCACTGTGAAAGAAAAATATGATGTGTGCATGAGTATATAAGCTGATAGTTGAGAAAAAAAAAGGAAACTTGAAAAAGGGGCTGGACTCTGTCACTTTAGTGATTTTGGACAAGTACTCAAGTCTTGGAAACTCTCTGAACCCTGATTTTTCTTTTCTCTTTTTCCTTTTTTGAATTCAGGCTCTTAAACTTGTGTGTGTGTGTGTGTGTGTGTGTGTGTGTGTGTGTGTGTGTGTGTGTGTGTGTGTGTGCTGGCTCTAGGGCTTGAACTTGGCCTGGGCTCTGTCCCCGAGCTATTTTCCTCAAGGATAATACTCTACCACTTGAGCCACAGCTCCATGTCATACACACACACACACACACACACACACACACACACACACACCCCAGTTGGTTTACGAGTCTCACAATCTTTTTTTGCCTGGGATGGCTTCAGACTGCAATTATTAGATCTCAGCCTCATGAGTAGCTAGTGAGAGCCACCAGTGCCTGGCTAAACCCTGATTTTCTATTGGAAGGAGTAAATCAAAACAGCCTTCATAGGGTTTTTGTGAGGATTAAGCACTACTACACTTGAGTTAAGACATTTGATAAGTACTTATTAGAGACCCTAATACAAAGTTTCTATACAAGAACTGTTTCTCTAAAGAGTAAAAATAGAAAGATTCTAATTTCCTTTTATTATTTTTTTAAATTTATTTTTATTGTAAAGGTGATGGACAGAGGAGTTCCAGTTACACAGATCAGATAATGAGTACAATCCTTTTTTGAGCAGTGTCATCTCTTCACTCATTTTCTCCCAATTTTTACAGCTGGAGTCCTCTACCTCCTGCGTTGTTTAGTTCATTTTTAACATAGTGTCTACTGAGTAGCACTGCTGAATTAGTTTATTCTTTCTAGTTTCTTTATTCAATGAACCTGCTGACACAAGAAAAAGTGATTTCTTCCTCAACCACAAGATGGCAGAAGAGACATAGAAATATATGTCTTAGCAGGGCGCAGTGGCTCACGCCTGTACTCCTAGGTACTCAATAGGCTGAAATCTGAGGATTGCAGTTTAAAGCCAGCCCCCACACTAAAGTCCATGAGACTCTGTCTCCAATTACTCACTAGTAAAGGGAAAGTGGGGCTGTGGCTCCAAGAGTAGGGGGGTAGCCTTGAGCCAGGGACAGTATCCAGGCCCAGAGTTCAAGCCCCACGACAGACAAAAAAAAAGGAAGAAGAAAGAAAGAAATATATGTCTTGTTCATCAGGAATCTTCAAATTTTAACAAGTTTTATTTGAATGTAACAAGGTTAAAGTAGGGAGTCAAGGAGAAGAGAGAAATATTTTTCCTGCTCTCCATACAGGAAATGGGAGTTACAAACTCATCAGGAATCTTTGGACTTCAGGAAGAAAAAATAGCCTTTCATCTGTTTTGTCAGACATCTTGCTTGGTTTATTTCACAGGAAAAAAAAGTTTACTTCACAGATAACTGTATTCTGTATAATTGGAAATCTACTCCATGGAAATCAGGAAGTGACACTCTGGCAAAGTGAATTCTAGAGCAAAGAAAGAACAGGCAGGGAGGAGGGGTCAGAGTGACAGGGAGTACAAAAAGAACAGCACATACAGAGACTCTGAGCTTCAGTGTGCCATGGTCCCTATCTTAAACCAACAAGATTCCCCTTTTTTTTTGGCAGCTGCTAAAGTTTGAAGCTATTCTACTCTCTGTATGCAGGTGGAGTTAGCCCCTTGCAGGATACCCTTTGAGTACCTTGGATTTCTGGGTCTCCAACCAGGACACCAGAATGGGGGAATCTTGCCTCATGACATTTCATATTTCAGATGAAATGGGTGTTGGGAAGAATAATTTTCTTTCAAAAAAAAACATGAAAAC
Source organism: Megascapheus bottae (assembly GCF_031878675.1). Taxonomy (NCBI): domain Eukaryota; kingdom Metazoa; phylum Chordata; class Mammalia; order Rodentia; family Geomyidae; genus Megascapheus; species Megascapheus bottae. The sequence goes on along the minus strand of NC_143514.1, from coordinate 50,913,350 downwards.
ATCTGTTTAGCTTGAATATGATAAGGAAGAAACATGGTAATTGTTAGTCTTCTCTCTGCTCAGTCCTAGAGACAACTCAGATTTTGCTCATTATTCCTCCTGAGAAATTCTGCTCAGGCTGCTATAGCATGTCTCCTAGTGGGTATGACACCATTTTGGTCCCTGGTTGAAGTAATTAGAGAGATCTGGGGGATTAAAATGGTGTGTAGGTCCAGGAGTGTGGCCTAATGGTAGCATGCTCACCTAGCATGAATGAAGCCCTGGGTTTGATTCCCCACACAAAGCCGGAAGTGGCACTATGACTCAAGTGGCAGAGCACTAGCCTTGGGAAAAAAGTGTCCAAGGACAGTGCCCAGGTTGTGAGTTCAAGCCCCAGAAGTGGCAAAAAAAAAATGGTGTGTAACAAATTGAGTAGGGTGACATCTCTCTCTGATTGTAAAGCGCCCTGGATCTGTGATATGTGGAAAACCTCTGCTGCTCAATTCTGCCCCAGGATTTAATTTTGTTGAGGTTTTGGAGATGGTGAGCAGAGAGGAAGCCAGATATAAACAAAGCTATTTAGGTTTTTCTTCATTTGCTTTCCTCTACCCCATTCCCACCCCCTCCCTATACCATCACAAAGTTCAGGATTAGGGTTGTCCATTCTTAGGGATTCTGAGAACCAACAAGCCATTTCCTGTGTTCTGGATGTAATTCTGAGTAGTCTGATATAGGCTTCACTTGTTTTCATCAAAGTACTGGGAATGATTAAAACTATATAAGTTGTGTTAAAGATTATTAGGGCTTGGATGTGTGTAAATACATATGTGTACATGTATATATATGCATATATGCATATACATTTGTATACTGCATATACCTACATGTGTATACGCATATATACCTATATGCACACGTATATTATATGTATATATGCACATATTATACATATATGTTAAAGCTCTACCAGTTGAGTCATTCTTCCAGCCCTTTTCATTTTTGTTATTTTTAAAATAGGTTCTTACCTGGACTGTGATCTTCCAATTTGTGCTTCCCAAACATCTGGAATGACAGATGCACACCATAGACCCAGTTTTTTGTTTTTGTTTTTGTTTTTTTTATTAGTTGAGATGAGCTCTCACAAACTATGGCCTGAATCTCAATTCACTCAATCTCTAGGATACTCTCAAGTAATTAGAATTACACTAAATCTGGCTTTGCAACCCTCTTCTACTGCCTCTGTGCTAAAGTAGTTCACACTGGTTCTTTCCAGTCTCTGGTTCTCGTGCCCTAACAAGGACTGAAGATTCTATTTATTTCCCTGCCTCCCTGTCACTGTCTGATGGGATGACTTGATGTAGTATACCACATATCTAACACCTGATTTTTTCCTCTAACATATGAAGTATTTTAAGTTGTTTTAGGGGTCTTTTTTGGTGGGTCATGTGGGTCCACTAGAAAACCAGAAGTGGTACTGTGGCTCAAGAGGTAGGATGGTAGCCTGGAGCTGAAGAGCTCAGGGACAGCTCCCAGGCCCAGAGTTCAAGACCCACAAAAGACAAAAAAACAAAAACTTCCCAAAGTCTCAAGAATAGTGATAAAGACCTAAGAATTTACTTGGATCTGCCAGACTATAAGCGCTATGTGTTTGACTACTCTTCCATATTACTTCTAAGAGGCCTTCCTATGGTCTGATGATTGAAAGAATTTGTAGCTAGCTTTCCTTTTCTTTTTCCTTTTCCTTTCTTTTTTTCCTTTTTCTTTCTTTCTTTCTTTCTTTCTTTTTTTTTGTGGGTTATCATGAACTTGGCCTGGGCACTGTCCCTGAACTCTTCAGTTCAAGGCTACCACCCTACCCTTGAGCCAAGCCCCACTTCCCATCATTTTCTAGAGGTTAATTGTAGATTAGTGTCTCAGGTCCTTTTGTGCCCAGGCTGGCTTTGAACCTTGATCCTCAGATCTTAGCCTCCTGAGTAGCTAGCATTACAGGCCTGAGCCACCATGCCCAGCCTTTTTCTTTTCTTAATGATCTTTTGGTTGGTAAGCTGGTAGATGAGCACTGAGGGGTTGGTAAATAGAACAGATTGGCTTCAGCCTGTGTCCAGTGCAGGAAGCCTGTTTTCTAGGTGGAGAGAAGTTTTGTTGAGGTGATTAAGAGGAACAGAAGGATGACTTCCTCCCAGAGTATACTTTGCTGATGGGCTCCGAACATGCTGTTCCTCTGAGGAATCTCGTGAACAGAGACAGGCAGAGAGTGGATGCAATGGCGCGGGTGCCAGTTCGAGGCGTTTTGTGTACAACTCAGCACCCTGGGCTGGTGGACAGCACATGAGACAGGGATATTCCGGGCTGAGGGGGGACTGGAAAATGAATGGAATGTGGGTGAATACAGAAGCGTGAGCCCCTTGCCCTTCAAGACAGACAAAATTCCCAACTCCTTAGCGTAAGGAAAAGAAATCAGGCAATTGATTCCCTACCCACAAAATGAGTTCAGGCACCAGAGCCTTAGCTCCAAGTGTCCTCTGGGTGGTATTTTTGTTTTTGTTTTGTTTTGTTTGCCATTCCTGGGGCTTGAACTCAAGGCTTGGGCACTGTCCTTGAACACTTTTGCTTAAGGGTAGTGCTCTGCTACTTGAGCCACAGCCCCTCTTCCAGCTTTTTCTGTGTATGTGATCCTAAGGAATGGAACCCAGGGCTTCATGCATGCTAGGCAAGCACTCTACCACTAGGCTCTGCTCCCAGCCCTGGGTGTTTTACAGATACAAATCCACTCTTGATGAGTATGGGAAGACCTGGCGGGAGATCCCTAAGTGACCCCTTACCAGATTTCTGGTAATTGCCTGGAGAGCACTTTGTGTGGACCATCGGTTAGCAAGTGCGTAACTGAATTCATTGAGCATGTCATGGAGATGTAGATAGTTTAACAAGTGTAAACCTCTCCTGACTACATGGCAGTTTGCTCTCAGCAAGATCTTGTCCTGGCACACACTTGTTGCTCAATTAAGCCTTTCTTGAATTGGAATACATTTCTAGTTCTTAAACACAGCTGCCTCATACCTCTTCTCAAACACACAGCTTGTGCTTCATTCTCAAGGAACTCAGAGAGCTTTGTTTCTCTTCTTCCTTGTTACCTTTGAGGAACCTCTAGTCTAGGACAAGATGTGAGCCATCCATATGTATTTAATTGCTAATATGCATAGAAACCAAGACTTACAAGAAGCCTGACTAAGCCATATAGTGATCATATATTCTTAGCTGGTTTCACTGTCATTGAGAGAAGAGACTTTCATAAGGAAAGGGTTTCTGCCCAAATCCTGTTTTCTACTTACAGCTCTTATAGAAAACGGGCATAGAATCAAAGGGCCCACAAAAACGATGATGTCTAAACTCCTAAAGCCCAAAGACAGGGAATATCTTAATTGAGGTTGCATAGGCTCCTAGCTCCAGTCCATTGTTAAACCTGGGAACAGATGCATTAAAACCTAAGGGAGCTAAGAACCTTAATTGTAGTCCTCATGGATTTTCTGATCTACCTTGCTCTCCGCATTAGCATTCCTATGATATGATTTCATACCAAGCAAAAGGAAGTTTTTATTCACGTTTTTTTACTCCCAATGACTTCCTATTTGGGTATTTTCTATTTGGCACAAACATATGCCACACACCCATTCCAGTCAGTGGTAGACTCCAGATGGTAGGCGGTACAGAGATGGCTGAGAAATAGGAACAGATCTGAAGAAAGAAATGGCAGGGGTATTAGCTATTTTGTCTTACGGCTGAATGCTTGGGAATCCAGACTCTGCATGGTGTATTAACCCCTAGTGACAGCAACCTTGCCTGTCATCAGCATCCATTGCTACATGCTTCTCACCTTGAGACATTCCTTTCCTTATGTATTCAAGTATGAGAGGAGAATGGTGGAGGAGGCAGACTTCTTTTCCAGTTTACAGAGACTTGATCAGGTGCCAGGTCAGAAGGATTTTCAAAAAGATAATTTGGGGGGGGGGCGGTCTTGGGGCTTGAACTTGGCCTGGGCACTATTCTTGAGCTCTTCAGCTCAAAGCTACCACCCTACCCTTGAGCCAAGCTCCACTTCCTGTTTTCTACAAGTTAATTATAGATGAGCCTCAGGCTGGCTTTGAACCTTGATCAGATCTCAGCTTCCTGCCTACCTAGGATTACAGGCCTGAGCCACCAGTCCGGCTTTGCCTCCTTCCTTTAGACCTGTATATACATGAATTAAGGAGAGATTATCATCACTTTAGATCGCACCTATTAGCTTCTCCAAAGGAAAGAGAAAAGCTCTTACTTAAAAAGGAATCTGAGGAATTGAGAGGTTGCAATTCAAGTCCAGCCTTGGCAAGAAATTTGTGACTCGCTGTCTTAATCAACAACAAAACCAACCAACCAACCCTGGAATTTTTTTTTTGCAGGTCCTAGGGCTTGAACTCAGGGCCTGAGCACTGCCCTTGGGCTTTTTCAAGGCTAGAGCTCTACTGCTTGAACCCCAGCACTACTCCTGGCCTTTTCTGTGTATATAGCACCAAGCACTCTACCGCTAAGCCAAACTCCCAGCCCAAACCCTGGATTTGATGATATATTCCCGTCATCCTAGTTACATTGGAAGCATAAATAGGATTGTAGTTCAGGCCAACCTGGACATAAATATGAGACCCTATTAAAAAAATAATTAGCCGGGCACGGTGGTTCATGTCTGTAATCCTAGCTACTCAGGAAGCTGAGACCTGAGGATTAAGGTTCAAAGCCAGCACAGGCACTAAAGTCTTGAGGCTAATCTCCCATGAAACACCAGAAAAACAGAAGTGGCACTGTGGCTCAAGGGGTAGGGTGGTAGCCTTGAGCTGAAGAGCTCAAGCACCGCCTAGTAAACACAAAGCTGAGTTTAAACCCTTATACCATAAAACATCTGATATTAGAAATAATCAAAGTGGCTGGATTACTTTCATGTGTAGATAGAAGTAAGTGTCAATGCTACTGAGCTTCTTAATCATTTATATTTGTAAAAGATCACATAGAGGATGGACTATAGGGAAGCAAGTCTATGCTTTAGGAGACTGGTCTGGAACTCTGTAGTAGCTTTCTGGGGGAGAAATAATGGTGGCCTAAACCAAAGTGATAAGCAGTGACAATGGAGACAAGTAGGAAGCTTTGAAATATCTTTAAAATAGAGCCATAAAACTTGCTACTGGATTAGAGATAGAGACTAAGAGAAAAATCAAGTAGTTAAAGATTACCTCTAAGTTCTGTGAAGACTGGCGTCAAAACATGTTTGGAGAGAATAAAGTACCAGTGTGAACATGATAAGCTTGAGATATAATAGGTTCTCTCCCTGAATATAATGTCATTACCAAAGTCCTGGTATCTAAATCCTTAATGAATAAGAACATCTCTGGAACATGGCCCAAGTGTTGTTCTTGGAGCTATCCTTTCTGTATATGCTCAATTCTTTAGCCAGGCTTCCTGCCAAGAACTTTAGGCAGGAATTCAAACCATTATCTATAGTAAACCTCATGGAATGAGAAGACAGATTTCATCTTGCAGGGATAGCTAAGAAATAATCATACAACTAACTATCAAATAGGTATCAAAAACTTCTCCATCTAGATGTTTGGGTTTTTTTTTGCTTTGTCCCAGTAGGTCCTGGGGCATCAACTCAGGGTCTGGGCACTGTCCCTGAGCTTCTACCAGAGTAGAGCTCTACCACTTGAGCCACAGCTCCAATTCTGGCTTTTTTTTCTTTTTCATGGTTAATTGGAAATCAGAGTACTGTAGATTTTCCTGCTCACGGTTACCTTCTAATGATGATCCGCAACTCTCAGCCTTCTGACTAGCTAGGAGTAGAGACATGAGTCACTGACACTCTGCTATAAGTGTCTTGATTCCTCCGAAGTAGACTCCATGGAAAACTAAATAAATAATGGCACTGTCCTGATCTAAACCATTTTATCATTTCTCTTTGGGACTAGCTTAAGATTGTAGTTCTAGATGACTTAGGAGTGTTTCATGTGGTAAACTAAGAAACTGGTCACAATATTTTTCAGTTTCTCTCACTCAAAGATGTTATCCTTCATCTCATTAAAACTGATCTTAAAACCAGGTACAGTGGCTCAGGTTTGTAATCTCATCTGTAATCCTAGCTACTCAGGGGGCCAGAGCTGAGGATCAGAGTTCAAAGCCAGTCCCAGCACTAAAGTCGATGAGATTCTTATCTCCAATTTAAGAACCAGAAAACTGAAAGTGGTTCAAGTGTGTAGAGCACTAGCCTCAAGCTGAAGAGCTCAGGACATTGCCCAGGCCAAGTTCAAGCCCCATGACCCACAAAAAAACAAACAAAAAACTGACCCTGGCCATGTGACTTCTTTTAGTTAATAGACATTAGCCAATGAGATGCAACTAGAGACTTGAAAAGCACCTCTTTTGGAATGTGACCTCTCATTACCAAGAAAATTTCTGCCAAACTCTTGGCCCCTCAGCCATTAAGTTTTGAAGCAGTTTATATGTCCCAATATATATGTTGTCTTATAAGACAACCATAAGGGGGGTGGGGTGGGGGGTAGTGTAATGGGTACCAAGACATGTGAAAGGGTATCAATGTATGTGAATTAATGCACCTTCTATCTGGCAAATATCATGTAACCCTTTTATTAATTACAATAAAAAAATAAAACATAAAGCAAAAGATTAAAAAAAAAGACAATCATAAAGTAACCAGACCAGATCATCTAAGTTTGGCCTAGTGGTAGAGCGCTTACCTAGCATGCATGAAGACCGGGGCTCGATTCCTTGTCACCACATACGTAGAAAAGCTGGGAGAGGTGCTGTGGCTCAAATGGTAGAGCACTACTAGCCTTGAGAAAAGCCCAAGGACAGTGCTCAAGCCTGAATTCAGTCCCCAGGACTGGCAGAGAGAGAGAGAGAGAGAGAGAGAGAGAGAGAGAGAGAGAGAGAGAGAGAGAGAGAGAGAGAGAGAGACAGAGAGAGAGAGAGGGAGGGAGGGAGGGAGGGAGGGAGGGAGGGAGGGAGGGAGGGAGGGAGGGAGAGGGAGAGGGAGAGGGAGAGGGAGAGGGAGAGGGAGAGGGAGAGGGAGAGAGAGAGAGAGAGAGAGAGAGAGGGAGAGGGAGAGAGAGAGAGAGATTTCACAGGTACAGATATTCTTTCTCCCGCCTTATTCTTCTTGAGGGATTTAAAGATCATCAGCTAAAAGCTTAAAGTTTAATTGAGGAATGCAAAGCAGTGGCCAGTGGGTAGTGAAAATATTTGAGAGACAACAGAAGCTTCCTAGGCCTCCTGAAACAACTCCACAATGGTGATTTGGGTTTCTTGTTTTTTCTCACAGTATCATGTTCCTTTTGTCCAAGTATTTTATGATTATACTTCAGTAATGATTTGATAATGTATACATTAAACCATGAGGCTATATGCTTCATGAAGACAAGGACTGCATCTAGCTTGCCAAGATTGGCACATATTAGATACTATTTGGTAAATGAATAAATTCTAATCTTGCCTACTTTACCTAAGAGATTCAGACCTCTAAAAATAACCCTTAACAGCGTTTGTATCAGATGGTCCAGTCTATTGTATGCACTTCCAATTTCAGGCTGTTACTTCATTCTTCATCTATGGCAGGTAGCTGGGCACAGGCTCAGCTGATGAAACCTGAGGATACTGGTTGCTGTGATTCTTTTACCTTCCCTCAAAATGTTGACAGTGCCAAACATTCTCCATGCATTCCAGGAAACCTAATATCCAAGGATGTAACTTGGGGAAGAAGCAGGTGATATGAACAGGAGAGTCAAGTCAGAGGATGCTCATGTCATTCTGTGTTACAAGGATACAACCAAAAAACAATTGGAAACCAAAGGCTCAACTGAGATTATTGAATTAAGTCTCAGAGTCCTTGAGGGTCCATGACTACCACCAACCCAACAACCTTTCATCTGAGATGATGTGGAGAAGCAAATGGAACAGGTCAGATAAGTAGGTTCAAATGATGCTAGTGAATGACTTGTACATGTTAACTTTTCCAAGGCCATCTTTTCTTGCCTACCAGACTGGAATAATAGTAACTTAGAAATAATATCCTACCAGGTGCTGGTGGCTCACACCTACAATCTTAACTACTTAGGAGGCTGAGATCTGAGAATCATGAGTTGAAGCCAGCTTGAGCAAGAAAACCCATGAAACTCTTGTTTCCAGACAACCAGCAAAAAGCCAGAAATGAAGCTGTGGCCCAAGTGGCAGAGTTCTACCCTTAAGCAAAAAAAGCTCAGGGACAGTGCCCAGATTCTGAGTTTAAGCTCCAGGAGAGCAAACATCATGCACACACACACACACACACACACACACACACACACACACAGTAAGACCATATTCCAAGTATCTCCACTAAACTATAGCTACTTCACAGACAGGGATCATTTTTTCCACCTGTATTTAAATCAATGTTTGATGGTGCTAAACCCATAGCAGATACTGAGAATAAGCTAATTTCTTCTTAGAGGTGATTCAAGACCGAGTCCTTTTTATTAATTACTAATATACTCCCGGGGAATTAGCAGATTTCCATATACTTCTTGGATTTCACCCTTCCTTTTGGTAAAATAGGATCCTGGACAAGGTCTTCTCTAAGCTTCTTTCCATATCTGATATTTAACCAGTTGTGTTCACTTAGTATACTTTACCCCAGTGTTGCTCCTGGAAATTAGTAATTCTACAAATTGAGGAGACAATAAGAAGTCATGAACCATTTTGTATTTACAGATACACATGCATTTAAAACAAATTCTGTAAAATAGCTACAATACTGTTGCACTTGTGGCCTACTTTTGCCTCTTTAAAGGCCAAGAGTTGTAAGGTTTTTTTCTTCTTCTTTTATTTGGATTGTTTAGGAAGATGAAATCCGGGACAAGTCACCACTAACACATATTATACAGCTTCAATCTCAGTGGCTAATTGCACTATTACTGTGACTGATGAATGGTGAACTGCAATCAACTGGAAGCTGCTGCCTTTGTCGACAGAAATGAGGTCACAGAGCAGGGCTAAGGGACAGCCATCAATGAGCAGTTCTGTTGTCCAGTATAAGAGTTTGCTGCTATTACACAGTCCATCTGTTGTGAAGATGCTTATTCCCTTAAACTGGCTTCTGACTTTACCAGCCTTTAGTAAAAGATTCAGTCTCTTCCTGGATATCAGCAAGAGGTAAAAGATTATTGAATATAAATTCTAAAGGGTCATGAAGGACTTGGTCTGAAATCCTAGTTCTAGAGTAAATGATACTAGATGAGTAATACTATACAGAGAAAATAACTATCATCCATGACACTCTATATATCTTTACAGCATAAAAAAGCATATTAGAATCACTACCCTATAAAGGGAACATATTATTCCATGGTCAGAGAAAATCAAATCAGTTTCCCGAAATGTACCTTGGCTGCTTGTGAGCCACTTAAGAATTGCCTGACAGAGGCAGATACAAGGAAAGTTAACAGTCTGGATAAGCTCTAGGAATTTTTGCTTATGTCCATGGGATCTGGTTACCCCAGAACCTAACTCTCAAGTATTAGATATCTATCACATTCGATCAGAGTAGTTGAACATTTAGAGGTATAACTCTCTCTCCAATCTTTCAGACGTTGAATCTGACAATCCTGGGATAAAATCCTAGCTTACTAGGATTACTCTTACACTTGCTAGCCTTATAATCGTGGCCAAATCTTTTGACTTGTCTCCATCACATTTATGCAAAAGGGATGTAATATACAATATGGTTAAGAGTATAGACCATGGAATCTACTACGAGGGGTTCAACTCCATGTCTGCCATTTATGTCATTTCAGACAAACAATAACCTGTCTGCTGTTTAATGTTCTCATTTTAAATTGAAGCTTTCTCATTTACAGGGCTTCCCTTACAAAGACATTGGGAAGATAAACGAGCTAACACATGTAAAGTGTTTGAAACAATGTCTAGTGCAGTAAAAGGATGACATCCACATTAATTAAAATAGTAGGAGGGAAATCTGGATCTAAGCAGATGGTCCAAAAGTGTCACAGAATTATTAGTGCCTGGGGACCAGGAGCGTGGCCTAATAGTAGAGTGCTTGCTAAGCATGCGCAAAGCCCTAGGATCAATTCCTCAAAACCACATACAGATAAAAAGCCAGAAGTGGTTCTGTGGCTCAAGTGGCAGAGTGGTAGGCTTGAGCAAAAAGTGTCCAAGGGCAGTGCCCAGGCCCTGAGTTCAAGGACCCAGGACTGGCAAAAAAAATTATTATTTCCTGATGAGTGTAAGTTCATTCAAATAAACCCCTTTATTTTGTAAGTGGGAAATGGAGTCTCTTGGTGTGTATGTGTGTGTGTGTGTGTGTGTGTGTGTGTGTGTGTGTGTGTAGAAAATTTGTGTAGAGGCTAAGAGCATGGCCCAGTGGTAGAATGCTTGCCTAGCATGCATGAAGCTATGGATTTGATTCCTCTTGGTATCACAGACACAAAAAAGAAAAAGCTAGAAGTGGAGCTGACTCAAGTGGTAGAGCTCTAGCCTTGAGAAAGATCAAGGACAGTGCCCAGGCCCTGAGTTCAAGCCCCAGGACTGGCAAAAAAAAGTTGGTGTAGAGCCACACATGACTAAAGGACAGTCCTGGTCTCTAAAATTCAAATTCAGACTCTGTCTTTTTTTTTTCATTAAACAAAATTGCAGTATCTCCATAGAACTGACTTTCCATGGTCCTGTCAGATCTGTTGCCAGCCAGTACACTTTCCTAGGGCAATGAACTGCATCTGAAATAAGAGAAAACTGAAGAGACTCCTCCCCCAGACACACACAAACTTTTGAGATGGTATGTTAGTACAAAAGAGAGGCAATTGGGGATTTAGGCCATAGTTGAAATGAAAGATTTTCAGAAATCATTGCTGTTTGGTGGTTAGAGATAAGAGTCTAAAAGTCTTTCCTGCTCTGACCGGCTTTGAACCACAATCCTCTGGTCTCAGCCTCCTAAGTAGCTTGGATTATAGGCATGAGTCACTGGCATAGTACCTTTGCTTTTTAAATTTTGGGTGTTTAAGAGGCTTCAACCAGAAAGGACTCTTCAGAAGACATTAAGATATCCCTTCCAGGAGAAAAGGACCCTCAATTTTCCCAAAAATTTTTTTCAGGGTTTTTTTTTTTTCCTTCTGCTTCAATTCACATTTCCCAGCACGACTGTTCAGTAGTAATTGGTAAAGAGGTTAGAATAAAAAAGGACAGGATGAGGGGCAGGGAGTTTGGCCTAGTGGTAGTGTGCTTGCCTACCATGCACAAAGACCCTGGTTCAATTCCTCGGCTCAAGTGGTAGAGCTCTAGCCTTGAGAAAGTCCAAGGACAGTGCTCAGGCTCTGAGATCAAGCCTAGACTAGCAAAAAAATAAAATAAAAGGACAGAATGGGAGGAAGACCCCATGAAAAATAGTGAAGGGAATTATACAGGAATCTGACTTAGGAAAGGAGTAGGTACAGGGATTTCAATTCTTATTCTCAAATTATTAAGGTTATCACAGGGGATCCAGGGGAAAAGGGGGATACTGCTGACTGCAGAGCTAATACAAAGTGTGTGAGGAAAGAACTTCAAGAGACTTCAGCTTGAAGCAAGGGAAACATTAGTCTCTGCACAAAGATGGTGTGTGTTCATTAAGCTGCTGGTTAGGGCTGGAAGGTATAATTCCGTTGCTTTTTAATTTTTTTCTTCTTCTTCATATTTTTGCTATTTGGTGGATAGGTTTTCATTTTGTAGCCAGTCTGACTACAAAATGCCTCCAGACTCCTAAGTATTCCTGGTAGAAAGTGTACTTTAGAGGAAAAAAATGTGTGACAACTACTTGTCAGATTAGGTACATTTGGGGGATCCTATCACCTCTAAAACTTTCAATGCCCAATTCCACATCATAAACAAAAACCAGCTGTATAGGTGTAATCCCAGTATATGCTTATAGTAATCCTAGCACTTAGGAGACTAAACCAGGAAGATAAGAGAGCTCTAAGGCAGTCTGGGCTATATAGTGAACTACAGGCCAACCATAGGTTTCAGAGTGAAATCTTGTTGCCAAATAAGTAAATCATAAATCAAACTATAAAAGAGATCCATCTAGAAAGCAACAAAATCAGAAGCCTGTGACTGGTCCTTTATCTTGCCCTTCCTTGTGCTAATTTGCTTGCTCTTTCATATAGCAGGCACCTTTGACATTTTGCAGGAGATAATCTTTTTCTTTTAAATGTGTTTCTGACTCAGCCTTTGCTCCTTCAGTCTCACTAGAGACTGAGCTCTCCAGAGATTAGCGCTGGCCTGTCACCACAGCAACTGTCCAGACCCAGTGGGCATCCGTGGTAACAGGCACAAGGCTTTGTGAGCCAAAGCTTGATTTGAAATGAAAGGTAACCCCACAGGGATCCTGATGTGAAACAAGCAGGTTGTACTTTGGGAAGTTTCCTTTAATAGGCTTAGCTGTGCATCAGTTTTACACATCTGGCCAGTTCCTGCAAGTGTGTGTGTGTGTGTGTGTGTGTGTGTGTGAAATTTTGGTGAGTGAAGGAAATCTCAGTTTTGAAGAGTCAAGTCCCTGTATTGAATCTCCTTCAAAAAACGAACTTTTCTTTTTTAAAAGAAGTCTTCGCCCACACTCTGTTATTCTCCTGTTGTGTGTCTATAACTGAGGCTATTTTCAGGGAACCCCAGAGGCAGGGAGAGGGACAGCAAAAAGACAGCAGCAACCCAGCTTGTTCGGGTGAGAGTAGACAGTGTGTAACAGAAGCAAAGTGCATGTGAGACTACAACAAGGGGAGGTTAGGTGAGTAGGCCTTGCCTAGCATGAGCAGTTCTGCTGCAGCAGAGGTGGAGTGTCTGAGAGACGGGTATTCTTAGCCGTGCCCATTACAGAGGGGTCTGTGTCCAGCGAATCAGACATCTTATCGCAAATGGCATCTACCAGACGTTCAAAGGCCTGCCTCACGCTGATGTTCTCCTTGGCACTGGCTTCAAAGAAGTCAAATCCTAGGAAGAGAAGAGAGACAAGTACAAATTTTCCCCATCTTTTCAACTAAAATTTTTATTGTTCCCCCAGCAGAACAATCTGAATATAGCCAGGGCTCAGATGTAAAGCAAGCCCCAATCCTGTTCTCTTTACAAATCAATTCCATGATTTGTAAATAGGGACAGCTTTACCTACTTCTTAAGAGTTATTTTAAGTACTGAGCAAGTTAATGAATATGAAGTATGTGGTCTTGCACCTGATACCGAAGGAGTTCATTAGGTTCTTACTGAGAGAGTACTTCACAACTTCCCAAAGCATTTAGTGCATCTGCTGATATCATTTTTCTTCATGTAAGACCCTTACCATTATCTCTAATGCAGACATTGTGGCTTAGTGATATAAGTAAAAGCACCAGTATTAGAAGCCTGAATTTGGGGTTGTTACTAGACTGGGGATGGAATCCAGGGCCCTGGGCTTGCTAAATAAGCACTGTACCACTGAGGTACGTACATATCCAGTCTGGTTCTGGACCTTTTGATAAAGTATTTTCCTCCACTTTCCCCGCTGCTATCTTATTCCTAGCCCAACCAGTTTTAGCCTGGGCTCTGGAAGACAGGTACTTTAAGAGTCAAAGTAGATGAGCAGAGCTTTCTCTGACCTTTCTACACACAAACACACTGGCTCATTCTACTCAGTGGGGTTCATCATCCCTAAAGTCCACTGAAATGAACCTGTACATCTTCTTTCCTCTCCTCTCCCCCCCCAAAAAAAAAGAAATCAAAAAAATGATCAAGATAAATGGCACCTGAGGTATGCCACAATCTTGTCTATTTTAGCTCTTGAGATATTTATGTCATTGTGAACAGAACTTGGTTGTCCACAGAGACAGAAATAAAGCCTTTTCTACTTCCAAGCTGCTTCCAAGCTGATTTTAAACTGCTCTTTCCATCATGTCCTTGCCACTACCCACTTGGCCTTTTTCCTTCACTCCCTCCTTCGAGCTGTGTGTGTGTGTGTGTGTGTGTGTGTGTGAGAGAGAGAGAGAGAGAGAGAGAGAGAGAGAGAGAGAGAGAGAGAGAGAGAGGAGAGAGAGAGGGGGAGGGAGAGAGGGAGAGAGGGAGAGAGGGAGAGAGGGAGAGAGGGAGAGAGGGAGAGAGGGAGAGAGAGGGAGAGAGAGGGAGAGAGAGGGAGAGAGAGGGAAAGTGAGAGAGAGAAAGTGAGAGTGAATGTCCTAGAGCTTGGATTCAGGGTATGGGCACTGTCCCTGAGCTTTTGCACTCTACCACTTGAGGCATAGTTCCATTTCCAGCTTTTCGGTGGTTAATTGGAGATGAGTATCTCGCGGACTTTTCTGCCCCAGCAGGCTTCTAACCACAATCCTCAGATCCCAGCTTCCTGAGTAATTAGGATTACAGATACAAACCACCAGTGTCTGGCTAAGGCTCTCTTCTCATTTTTCATTTATCTTTTCTCATTTTCCCTTAGGTTTCTTACAGTTTCTCCTTTGGATTCTTAATATCAATTGAGTATCTACGAATGCTTTAATTAATCCTCAAAACAACTTATTGCATAAATATTCTTTTCTTCAATTTACAAAGGAGAAAAATGAAGGCTTTAAGAGATTGTGAACTCACATAGCTCAAGTGACTGTATTAGTGGAAAGTGAGCTTGGTCTTAGGATATTCATGGTCTGAAGTCTCCACCAGGCCTGCTGCTAAATTCTTTCTCTTTCTTCCTTTTTGCTTTGCGATTTCCCCCATCATATTCTTCTCTTCTTTGACAAATCTATTTACTTCTTATCTGACTGCCAATGACTGAACCAGCACCACCACACTGCACCTGTCTCAGTCACTTAACCTCTCTGATTCTTAGACTCCTCATTTGTCAGTAGGAATAATAACAGTATTTTCCTACAGTTGGCAGCATTGAGTGAGACAATGGAAAAATTGCTGTACAAAAGCCGCCAGTCATGACAGGTTTTTCATTCTACTTTCATCATCCTCTCACCTCTACTCCCTCTCCCTCTTGTATTTCCTGGTCTCCCACAAAGCAGAAGGACTCTGCCTTTCTCAGCTTGAAGGCTCTCACAGCTCCAGCCAGCCCACCTCCAACTGACAGCCTTTCCTGTGGCCTGTTTCCTGACCTGAGAAAGGCAAGATGCAAAAGTCCTCATTAATTGTGGGCATGTGATAAAGAAGGCAGGTGGGCTCATTATCTTCATTCAACATTAAAAACCTAGCCCACTTTGGTGTGTATAGCTTATCCTTCATAAATATCACAAAAATTAATTCCTTAGCCTTTGATTGGCTTATGGAAAATGTAGAGGAATGAATTGCTTGCCTACAAAAAGGTAAAACAGGTAAAGCAGTAAATAGACCAATTATCAGTTAGATGAAGATAAGCATATAGGTAAAAGCCAGGAGCACAAATCTAAATCAGAACTTGGCACTGAGGGTAGAATATGCTTCAGGTGGGAATTCATTACATAGCTGGAAATCAACTTGGATTTAAATATAGTCTCTTTTAATTACTAACTTTGCATATTGCCTTAATCACTTTCCACCACTTCCTCATCCCCTAGAACGGAATGACTATTACCTATCTCATAGGGTGTAAATGAAAAGTAAATGCTCAAAAGCATGTGAGTGTCCTCTGTATATCACCTTTACTATAACAATAAAAAATATGAGTGATTGGCACCCAGAACACATGGCAATTCCTCTCCCCACACATTCCCACCTACTTTAGTCTCAACTTCCTTGTTAGTCTCAATTTCCTTGCCTCTCCATTACCTCCTAACACCTTTGAGAAGCTCAGTTTTTCTTCATTATTTGGTATCAATAAATAAACTAAGATTTTTTATTACTAAATATTAACACTGCTCCAGGATTTAGGGAGACTATATCTACTAAGATTGTCAATCTTGCATATCTACATAGTTCTTAACAGTTCACAAATGTGATCTTCCTTTTTTTTTTTTTTTTTTTTTTGCCAGTCCTGGGCTTGAGCTCAGGGCCTGAGCACTGTCCTTGGACTTTCTCAAGGCTAGAGCTCTACCACTTGAGCTTCAGCACCACTTCCGGCTTTTTTCTAATGTGGTACCGAGGAATTGAACCCAGGTCTTCATGCATGCTAGGCAAGCACTCTACCACTAGGCCAAACTCCCAGCCCTGTGATTCTCTTCTATGAGGGAAAGCCGGGCATGGTGGCTCACTCCTGTAATCCTAGCTACTCAGAAGGCTGAGATCTGAGGGTCAAGGTTCAAAGCCAGCCCAGGCACAAAAGAGACTCTTATCTCTAACCTCTAGAAAATGGGAAGTGGGACTTGGCTCAAGGGTAGGGGAATAGCCTTGACAGAAGAGCTCAGGGACAACGCCCAGGACCCCCTCCCAAAAAAACAAAAAAATTCAAAATTCAAAAAAACCTCTAAGAGGGAGGTAGGATAAGGCAGAGCCTATTGTGAGTGACTTAGAGATAGGAAAATAAAGGCTCAGAGATGAGGAAGACAAACAAAGGTGTCTTCTTGATGTTAAAAGCAAAAACTCTTCCTATAACTATCTTCTCATTTTGAAGGACTTTTTTTTGTCAGTCATGGGTCTTGAACTCATGGTCTGAACTTCTTTGCTCAGGACTAGTGCTTTACCACTTTGAGTCAGAGTGCCACTTCTGATTTCCTGGGGGTTAATTTGAGATTCGAGTCTCACTGACTTTTCTGCCAGGGCTAGCTTTGAAGTGTGATCTTCAGATCTCAGCCTCTCAAGTAGCTAGGAGTATAGGCATAAGCTACCAGCATCCTACCTTTTGACAGACTTTCTTTTTTTTTTTTTTGCCAGTCCTAGGGCTTGAACTCAGATCCTGTACCCTGTCCTTAGGCTTTTTCCTCAAGGCTAACACTCTGACACTTGAGCCACAGCACCATTTCTGGCCTTTTCTATGTATATGGTACCAAGGACTAGGACCTGGGTCTTGGTGCCTAATAGGCAAGCATTCTACCATTAGGCCAAACTCCTGGCCCTTGATGGACTTTGAGATGGATCTTCATTTCCCTTTGGGCGACTCTCTTCTATAGTACTTGTTAGCCCCTATACTAAAAGTCTGTTTGATTGGGTGCTGCCTGAGCAGAGACTGAGCCTGACACCCTGGCACCAGTTGAGGAGAAGATGGTTGAAGGAGGTAAGAAAGAATGTAGAGGACATGGTTGGGATGAAGATATGAGAGGTTATGAAAGTTCAGCTTAAGCATGGCAGACCATGTGATGGGTACTGGAGACATGTGAGTCACTTAGACACGTTGATAATGTTAGAGTGATAAGTGCTGAAATAATAGGAAGCTAAGGATTGTCAGCTAAGAGCACAGAGGGTGCACCTAAAAATGGCCAGAAAAGGCTCCTTGAAGAAGCAGTTGCTTATTTAGACATAAAACACAAGCATGAGGGGCTGGGAATATAGCTCAGTGGTAGAGTGCTTGCCTAGCATGCATAAAGCTCTGGGTTCAATTCCTCAATACCACATAAACAGAAAAGGCTGTGGCACTGTGGCTCAAGTGGTAGAGTGCTACCCTTGAGCAAAAGAAGCTCAGAAACAGTGCCCAAGCCCTGAGTTCAAACCCCAGGGTTGGCCAAAAAAAAAAAAAACAAAACAAAAAAAGACAGGCATGTGACTATGAGTGTAATATGTAATGTATGAGCAAATGTATGTGTAGTATATCTGGTGGGGACAGCTTTGGTATTATGCTAGAAGGACCATAGCAGTTAGTAATCATAAGAAAAAAAATCCAAACTGGTAACAAATGAGTCAATAAGAGATCAAACCTGGAGAGCTCAAAAATTATCCCAAAGGGAACTCTTCAATATCTTCTCAAAGGCACCTGAAGTATGAAAACTCCAACTCAAGTTACCAGCTCAAATCTACTCAGCTCACAGAGCTCTTTTGCTTAGAATAACCCCTGAATGTACCTCACCCAATTACTGTCAGACTACTGGACAGCCCTTCATTAGTGAGCCAGGTGGTAACCTTTCTCTCAGGTTCATTAATAAGGAGCTCAGGCATGAGGCCAGGGATATGACAACCAATTAAACAGAGTAGCCATCCCCACCTTATCCCTTCCTCCTAATTGGCTTCAGAACAATGAAATTTCTGCTGTCTTTAGTGGAGTCCAATGCTTAAGTTAAGCTAAGATTCTCCTTTATCCTCCAAAATGATCATTTACCTATTCAGCCTAAAGACAGCTGCTACTGATCCACAGACTGTGTTCTCATTGCCTGCTTCTGAACTTGATTAATCAGATTCTTATTTGGAAACTTTCAAACCACCTGCAAAAGTCAATCCCCTGCTCTGGTAGGAGGAGAGATTTGCAGAAAGATGAAGAATGAAGGAGACCTATAAAGTGGCTAAAGACTGACATAGACATCTACTCAAAGAATGTTTAAGAATTTTCCTTGGGGCCAGCATGGTCTGGAGGCAGAGTGCTTGCCTAGCACACCCAAAGCCCTGAGTTGGATTCCTTGGTACCACATACACAGAAAAAGCCGGAAGTGGTGCCGAAAGTGGTGCTGTGGCTCAAGTGTAGAGTGCTAGCATTGAGAAAACCCGAAGACAGTGCCCAGGCCCCGAGTTCGAGCCCCAGTATTGGCAAAAAAAAATATTTTTCCTTATAATTTTGTTTCCTTAGTCAAGGAGGATGTGTGTGTGTGTGTGTGTGTGTGTGTGTGTGTGTGTGTGTGTGTGTTTTCCAATCCTGGGCTTGAACTCAGGTCCTGAGCGCTGTCCTTGGACTTTTTCATGGCTAGAGTTCCACCACTTGAGCCTCAGCACCACTTCCAGCTTTTTTCTATATATGTGGTACCAAGGAATTGAACCCGGATCTTCGTGCATGCTAGGCAAGGATTCTACCACTAGGCCAAACTCCGAGGCCATATGTGTTCTTTTTTTCCAGTCCCAGGGCTCTGCCCTTGAGCCTGGGCTCTGTCCCTTGAGCCTTTGTGCTCAAGGCTAGCATTCTAGCACCTGAGTCACAGTGCCACTGGCTTTTTCTGAGTAGTTTATTAGAGATAAGAGTCTCATGGAGCTGGTGCCACAGCTGGTGGCTCACATCTGTAATCCTAATCCCAGTTATTCAGGGGTTGAACTCTGAGGATTGTGGTTCAAAGCCAGCGCAGGTACAAAAGTCTATGAGACTCTTATCTCCAATTAGCCTCCAGAAAACCACTGGAAATGGCATTGTGGCTCAAGTGGAAGAGCACAGCCTTGAGCTGAATTGCTCAGGGACAGTGCCCAGGCCCAGAGTTCAAGCCCCATGACTGATGAAAGAAAGAAAGAAAGAAAGAAAGAAAGAAAGAAAGAAAGAAAGAAAGAAAGAAAGAAAGAAAGAAAAGAAAGAAAGAAAGGAAAGAAAGAAAGAAAGAAAAAAAAGAAAAAAAGAAAGAAAGAAAGAAAGAACAGTCTCATGGACTTTTGTGCCCAGGTTGGTTTTAGCTGTGATCCTCAGATCTCACCCTCCTGAGCAGTTAGGATTATAGGTATGAGCCACAAGTGCCCAGCTTCAAAGAGAATTTTTTTTTTGCCAATCCTGGGGCTTGAACTCAAGGCCTGGGCATTGTCCTTGGACACTTTTTGCTCAAGGCTAATACTCTGCCACTTGAGCCACAGCACCATGTCTAGCTTTTTCTGTGTAGGTGGTACCAAGTAATCAAACCCAGGGCTTCATGCATGCTAGGCAAGCATTCTACCACTAGGCTATGCTCCTGGCCCTCAAGGAGAATTCTTAAGGGCTAGGAACTCATTCACCTCAGTGTCTCCATGGCCTATCTAGTGTTTGGTGATAGAAAATTACTCACTACCCTCCCTTTAATTGATTTTTACATCTCCATCTATGGCCAACTGGCTTATGTTACCTCCTGTGGGAGGAGCAACTAAATCTCCCCACTCTATCAACATCAGGTTATGAGACTTGCTTTGGTTAAAAGTGAAGTTATCTGATCCCAATCAAAGCTTTAAAACCACACTTTGACACACTTTTTAATTCCAGTTGCCAGAGTAAAAAGACACAAGACTTAGAACTGGCTTCTAATGTGAATGAGAAATACATCTTTTGGGTGTAAGCTCATTCAGATTACGCATTCAACATAATCAAGAGAAATCTAATGTCACTAAGTGTGAACATTTGAAGAAATATTATGGGCAGGCTTTGGGGAAAACATTACTGGATGATATAATGAGAGTATAAAGATTCTGAATGCAAACTTGAGCTTGATACCTATTACATGGTTTCAGAAAAGTTAAATTATCTTAAAGCACGAAAACAGACACAAAGTCTGCTGCAGTTCATGAGCATCCTGGACTCAGCTTCATCAAGAGAAGCACTGATTTATTGCACTGATAACGGTGCTACAGAGGCTGTGCACAGACATGGAGAACAAGCAAAAGGCAAAATGAATTATTATGCAGCCTGTTGTGTACTAAAGTCATTGTTAGTTACTATCAATGCCAGTGATGTCTTTGCTTCCTTGCAATTGGCTCAATGGTGCAAAGTTTCTATAGTTCACTACAACCTTATTTATTGAGCATTTAAAATAAGCAGGACAATGTACAATGGTCTATGGGGTCTGAGTGATAAGTGAACTATGTGAATTGAAATGGAATCAGAGTAGAACAGATCTAAATACACCCTGCCCCTTCAACTAATTCAAACCCCCTATTTTAAAGATAAGCAAACTGAAACCAAGAGACAGAAAACAAGACACTCAAGGTCATATAGTAAAGTAGTGACAAACACAAGATAAAACCCTTAATCTTTTAACTCCTAGTGTCAGGGTATTTCCCCCACTACACTATGCTAGTATGGTGTTTCAAACCCTCATTTTGACCACTCACCTTCCCTTGTATATAAACATATTTCCTCTTTATTAGCCTCCCTAGGTTCTGGTCAGACCCATCAGGAAGGGACAAAAGCCGTTTACTGAGGGACATGGAGGCAAAGACCCTAAAATGTCATGCTTCCTGAAACAAGGGTCTGAAACTTTAGGTGCACCTGCCTTAGCTTTTTTTTTTTTTTTTTGCCAGTCCTGGGCTTGGGCTCAGGGCCTGAGCACTGTCCTTGGACTTTCTCAAGGCTAGCACTCTACCACTTGAACCTCAGCACCACTTCTGGCTTTTTTCTATGTATGTGGTACCGAGGAATCGAACCCGGGTCTTCGTGCATGCTAGGCAAGCACTCTACCACGAGGCCAAACTCCCGGCCCCCTACCTTAGCTTTTTTAAGACCTTACCTGAGGCTTTTCATAGCTTTTACAAGCACTTGTTGCTAACCATGTCAGAACTCTTGTTTGAATGAGCTAAGAAAAGTTAAAAGAAAGGGAGTCCTTAGGAAGAGCACCATAAAGCAGAGAATGATGCTACTGTGCTGGCAAGCAGACTATGGGAACATCACTTGGTATGGCAGGACAGACACTGGTGTGGAGTGAGGAAGGCTAAACATCCTTACACTTCCCGATCTAACTGCATCCTTGAAAACTTCTTCATGTAGTGTGCAGACTACTATATGGTTCAACTCTTTCCTACTTCCTCTTACCTATTTAGTCCTTGTGGCTTGGCCTTCTTTCAAGCCTAT
This sequence comes from Megascapheus bottae, assembly GCF_031878675.1. NCBI lineage: Eukaryota > Metazoa > Chordata > Mammalia > Rodentia > Geomyidae > Megascapheus > Megascapheus bottae. The sequence goes on along the minus strand of NC_143514.1, from coordinate 50,891,737 downwards.
AAATGGGACAAGCCCTAAGCCACATCATTCAGTTTATTCTCAATGTGAAAACTCCTCTCCCCTACTCTTACCCTATGCCTGGGTAACATTTTCTCATGCTTTATTTCTCAGCTTCAGTGTTATTCCTTTCTTTCCTTCCTTCCTTCCTTCCTTCCTTCCTTCCTTCCTTCCTTCCTTCCTTCCTTCCTTCCTTCCTTCCGTCAGTCCTGGGGCTTGAATTCAGGGCCTGAGCACTGTTCTTGGGCTTTCCTCAAGCTAGAGCTCTACCACTTGAGCCACAGCACCACTTTTCTATGTATGTGGTACTGAGGAACCAAGCCCGGGACTTCGTGCATGCTAGGCAAGCACACTACCACTAGGCCAAACTCCTGGCCCTCAGTGTTACTTCTTTCTGAAGATGCTCACTCTTTTATGCCTTGAGCAAAAAAGCTCTGCAGAGGACAATACCCAGGCCCAAAGTTCAAGACTAGATACCCTTGCAGGTGTCTAATTTATGACATATATACATTCTTACCTCACTCTGTCTTCACCATATTTTTCTCCCACACTTCTTTTTTTCTGTTATTGTTGTTGTTGTTTTGCTTTGTTTTCTGGCCAGTCCTGGGGCTTGAACTCAGGGCCTGGGCACTGTCCTTGGACACTTTTTGCTCAAGACTACTTCAGCCACAGCACCACTTCTGGCTTTTTCTGAGTATGTGGTACTGAGTAATCGAACCTAGTGCTTTGTGCATGCTGGGTGAGCACTCTACGGGGGCTACATTCCCAGCCCCCACACTTGATTTTCTTTGGCTAAAATTTTCTTCTTCTTCTTCTTCTTCTTCTTCTTCTTCTTCTTCTTCTTCTTCTTCTTCTTCTTCCTCCTCCTCCTCCTCCTCCTCCTCCTCCTCCTCCTCCTCCTCCTCCTCCTCCTCCTCTTCTTCTTCTTCTTCTTCTTCTTCTTCTTCTTCTTCTTCTTCTTCTTCTTCTTCTTCTTCTTCTTCTTTTTTGCCAGTCCCAGGCCTTGAACTCAAGGTCTAAGCACTGTCCTTGGGCTTTCTCAAGGCTAGAGCTCTACCACTTGAGCCTCAGCACCATTTCTGGCTTTTTCTATGTATATGTGATGCCAAGGAACCAAAACCAGGTCTTCATGAATGCTAGGCAATCACTCTATCACTAGGCCAAACCCCCTTGCCCAATTTTCTCATTTTTTAATTGCTGTACTATGATGATATTTTGCTGGGGTTTATACTTACTGCCTCATGCTTGCTTGGCAACTATTCTACCACTTGTGACACACCCTTAACCCTTTTTACTTTAGCTTGGTTTTCAAATAGGGAGTTGTGCATTTTTCCAGAGCCATGCTAAGCCTAAAATCCTTCTACTCCCTCTGCTTACCAGATAGTTGGGATTATAGGTGTGTGCCACCACATCTGATCCTCTATACTAGGTTATTTTTAAATAAGATAGTTCCTGGGAGCGGGAGTTTGGCCTAGTGGTAGAGTGCTTGCCTGGCATACAGGAAGGCCCAAGTTCAATTCATTGGTACCACATAGAAAAAAGCCAAAAGTGGTGATGAGGATAAGTGGTAGAGCTCTGGCCTTGAGAAAGTCCAAGGACAGTGCTCAGGCTCTGAGCTCAAGCCCGGGACTGGCAATAATAATAATAATAATATTGATAAGATAGGTCCTACCTTGTAGAAGAAACTGATAGAAAAATGTTGTTCATAAATTTAACATTTATGTATGTATCCAATATAACAAAAGTATAATTATAAATGAAGTATCTAAAGTCACAAGACTATAGATACATCATACGAAAATAAAACAATATGCAGGGTACAGTGGCTCACACCTATAATCCTAGCTACTTGGGAGGCTAAGATCTGAGGATCACAGTTCAAAGCCAGCTCGGGCATTAAAGAACATGATACTTTTATATCCAATTAACTACTAGAAAACAGGATCAGAACTGGGGCTGTGGCTCAAGGGGTAGGGTGGTAGCCTTGAGCTGGAGAGCTCAGGTACATGCCCAGGCCCAGGGATAGGACAATAGCATTGAGCTGAAGAGCTCAAGGACAGTGCCCAGACTCAGAGTTCAAGACCCATGACCCACAAAAATAAATAAATAAAACAATACACATTGAGCTGATGAGTAAATAACACACAATTAAACTATGTGTAATGTCACAAATACAAAAACACCCATTTATTCTATTTCCATGTGCACATGCACACATGTGTTATTCACATACCTAGCTGCTCTGCAAGGAGTCGGCCCTTCTCAGTGGGGACAACCCTTTCTTCCTCCATGTCACACTTGTTCCCCACCAGAATAACTTGTGCATTATCCCAGGAGTAGGTCTTGATCTGAGTAGCCCTAAGAAGAGACAGAGATAAACGCGTTAATCACACTGCTATGGACTGAAAGTCATGTCCTCCTGACCAAATGCACATGTTCAAGGCTATATCCTAATACGAAGTCATTTGAAGATAGAATCTTACAGAGACCATTAGGTCATGAGGACAGAGGCACTAAAATATGTTATTAGTATCCTCCTAGGAAGAGAAAGAGACTAAATATCTGTCTATCTATTTATCTATCCATTTCTATCTCTATCTATTTCTCAATCATGTAATATCACAAGAAGGCAGCTGTCCTTAAACACTAGTTCTTCTGGTGACCTGAACTCAGACTTATCAGCCTCTAGGACTGTGAGAAATAAATGTTGATCATGGGGCTGGGAGTTTGGCCTAGTGGTAGAGTGCTTGCCTAGCATGCATGAAGACCTTGGTTCGATTCCTCGGTACCTCATACATAGAAAAAAGCCAGAAGTGGTGCTGAGGCTTAAGTGGCAGCCTTGAGAAAATCCAAGGATAATGCTCAGGCCCTGAGCTTAAGCCCAGGACTGACACAAAAAAAATGTTGGTCATGGGTGGGGGTGGGAAATGGGGACAAAAACATGAGAAGGGGTATCAATGTGCAAGAAGTACACTACCTGACGAATGTAATTGTAATCCTTCTATATCTTACCCTGACAATAATATATATATACCGGTCATGTAATCAACCCAGTCTATGGGGTTGTTATAACAGCTCACACTAACTAATAATATATACACCTTACTGCATCAGAAAGAGGAAACTGGAAACATTAAAGAAACAGTCTCCAGAAGCCTAGCAGTACTCAAGTTACTACCAATTCAGCTAAGGGATAGTCACATACATACTTGCACCCACTGGTTGTCACACATGCTGGCCCCTAAGCTGTTGTTGAAAAAAAAAAACAAAACAACAAACCTCCCCCACTTCTTTGGCACTCTCTTATTGCTGAAGCTCTGTCTCCTCACTGAGCAGAGAGAGCTCTTTCCAATCCATGCAACTGACCATGATGTATTCTTCCTTTTAAAAAAAATAATTTTTTGCCCGTCCTTGGCCTTGAACTCAGGGCCTGAGTACTGTCCTTGGGCTTTCTCAAGACTAGAGCTCTGCCACTTGAGCCACTGCATCTCTTCCAGCTTTTTCCTATATATATGGTACCAAGGAATCGAATCCTGGTCTTCATGCATGCTAGGCAAGCACTCTACCACTAGGCTAAACTCCTGGCCCCAATGTATCTTTTCTTAGAAGTCTTCTCTGGACCCTGACTACCATATTGCCAAGTACATTCATATCTCGTCTTTACAGCCTCATCAAGCTTCATCTTGCTCCATAAGCCTTTTTTTTCATTTTTAGAAATAAGTTTTATTGTTGTAATTAAGAGGGGCTACCATTTTGTAAGTGAAGCAATGAGTATGTTTCTTTTTCTTTCTTTTTTCGTTTGGACAATGTCATCCCTTCCTTTACTTTCTCTCAGTTCCATATGTCGTTTTTACTCATCCCATATAATGTTCTTCCATGTACCTTTGCCTATATTGGGAAACCTTGACTCACAACGAGGCCTAGTGCTGATCTCACAGGTAACAAACAGTTAGGATGAGACCACATAACAGAGAAAGAACTCAGAGGTCAGGCTTGGGAGAGATGGACACTCAATCTTCAGGCTCAAGGCAGGTACCTCTAGCCAACTCTCCCTATTTCTCCATGCTACTGCCTTTCAGCTTCTTCCTTCCTCCTACTCAATCTTCACTCAGTTTTCAAATTAGCAACAAGCTCAGGTTATTCTTGGAGAAATCATCACCAGGTGTTAAAGTCACTGTGTTCCTGCAGAGGAATGAACAGACACTAACAGAAAAAGAAAGGAGTCACCACAAACAGGCAATGAGCAGTATGGAGACAGAGTTAATCACTCCAAGACGTGTAATAAGAGAGGATGGACAGTGAGTGAAGAGAAAATAGGACTAGGAGAGATAAAAGGGAAGGGGCAAATAGTAGAAAGAAAGGAGAAAGAAGAAAATAGAGGGAAGAAGTTATTTAAAGGGAAGACAAGGGCTGGGAGTTTGGCCTAGTGGTAGAGCATTCACCTAGCATGCACAAAGACCAGGGTTCGATTCCTCGGTACCACATACATAGAAAACTCCAGAAGTGATGCTGTGGCTCAAATGGTAGAGTACCACTAGAGAAAGCCCAAGGACAATGCTCAGGCCCTGAGTTCAAGCCCCAGAACTGACAAAAGAAAGGGGGGAGGGTAAAAGGGAAAAGGAAAAAAAGAGACTATTTGATGTGCTACGCTGATTTCTATTAAATTAAACATTTATGAACTTAAACTAGATGCACTCTTGGTTCCTAAACCTTGCTCAGGGAAACAGAAGTGCTATGGGGACTACTTTCCACCACAGCCAGAGTAATCTTTCTAAAACATAAAATCCATTTGATTCCCAATTTAAAATTATCATTCACCTATGGTAGAAAATCCAACAAGTTTTTGACCCAACAACACAAAACCCACCTACCTTTTTATATTTTTTTGCACATCTGTATTTTTTTCTGGACATTTTTATCCATTTGTCCCTCAAGCTATTTTCTACTCGTTTCACAAAATGCAGTACATGTACCTTCAACCTCAAGTTACCTTCCTTGACTCTCTAAACTGATCAGGGCTTTCCCCTATGTTTTCATAAGCTTAATGTCTCTCTTCATGACTGTACCTGTCACATGATATTTTCATCATCTACTTCCTGATCTGACTTCTAATCTGAGAATTCCCTAATCAGGAGCCATGTCTGATTTATCCAGGGTACCCTAACACATAAAATAGGAAATAGGACATGCTAGGTTTTCATGAACAGTTTTATAATGTGTTTCATACCAGTCCTGGACAGCATTGAAGGACTCCTCATTGGTGATGTCATACATCAGAATGAAGCCCATGGCCCCCCGGTAATAGGCTGTGGTGATAGTCCGGTACCGCTCCTGCCCAGCTGTGTCCTGGGTGGCAAAAAAGGAAAAGTCAACCTCTGGTTTGCTTCTCAAATAGTCTTTACAACAATTAAGTAATAATTCATGGCACATTTGAGGTGTATTTATCATTTATATTAGAATACGCTATGATTAGAATAAAGTGTGTGTGTGGCTTGACCTCAGGGCCTGAGCACTCTCTTTGGGCTTTCTCAAGGCTAGAACTCTACCCCTTGAGCCACAACACCATTTTCCGTTTTTTCTATGTATGTGGTATTGAGGAATCGAATCCAGATCTTCATGCATGCTAGGTAAGCACTCTACCACTAGGCCAAACTCCAGACCCCTAGAATAAATTTTTTTTAATCTCATCGATACTATTAAGAAAATTAAAATCCCAATGGAAAAACGGGCAAGAGGCATGAACAATTTGTAGAATTGTAAATCGATGACTGTTATACTAAGCATTAGCCTTAGGCAGGTGCCAGTTGTCCACACCTGTATGTAATTCTAGCTACTCAAGAAGTGGAAATTGGGAGGCTGATATCCTAGGACAGCTCAGACAAAAACGCAAGACAACTATCTCTGTCAGTAGTGGGATGCAGTAGAATGTGCCTGTCAACCTAGCTATTGTGTAAAGTGTAACCAAAGGGAGCATGATCCAGGCTAGCCCAGGCATGTAAGAGAAAGCTTTTGGAGTGGTCCAAAAGATATTGTGTAGCTGGGTGCTAGTGGCTCATTTCTGCAATTCTAGCTACTCAGGAAGCTGAGTACAAAGTCAGCCTAGGCAAGAAAGTCTGTGAAAGTTTTTTTTTAAAACCAGTCCTAGGGCTGGGAGTTTGGCCTAGTAGCAGAGTGCTTGCCTAGCATGCACGAAGACCTAGGTTCGATTCCTCGGTACCACATACATAGGAAAAATCCAGAAATGGTGCTGTGGCTCAAGTGGTAGAGCCCAAGTGTAGGACTAGCAAAAAAAAAAAAAGTTCCTGAGCCTTGAACTCAGGGCCTGAGCACTGTCCTTGGGTTTTCTCAAAACTAGAGCTCTACCACTTGAGCCACAGCACCATATCTGGCTTTTTCTATGTATGTGGTACCAAGCACTCAAACCTGAGTCTTCATGCATGCTAAGTAAGCACTCTACCAGTAGACCAAACTCCCAGCCCTGTTTGTGAAACTCTTATCTCCACAAAACTATCAAAAAAGCCACAAGTATGGAGAAAGAGGAACCTTACTGCACTGCTGGTGGGAATGTAAACTAGTACAACCACTCTGGAAAGTAGTTTGGAGGTTTCTTTAAAACTGAAAATAGCCCTTCCCTACAATCCTACCATACCACTACTGGGCATCGACCCTGAGCATCATAACCCAAGATATGATAAGGACACCTGCTCAGCTATGTTCATCTCTGCACTATTCACAATAGCCAAGCAATAGAAACAATCCAGATGCCTACTGCAGATGACAAAAAATGTGATATACATATATATATATATATATATACACACACACACACACACATATATATACACAATACAATTCTACACAGCCAACAGACAAGATAAAATAATAGCATTCACTGGGAAGTGGATGAAACTAGAACAAATCACATTGAGTAGGATAAGTCAAGATCAAAGGAACAAAAGGCGCATGGTCTCCTTAATATGTGGATATTAGATCCAAACAGTACAATAACGATGACTCAATATTTGGGTACTCAGGTCCTTTTGTGCGTGGTCTGGCTTTGAACCTTGATCCTCAGATTTCAGCCTCCTGAGTATGTAGAATTACAGGCGTGAGCCACTGTACCTGGCTAGTGTTAATAAAATCTTTAAAAAAAAAGCCACAAGTGGAGCTGTAGAGTAGATGGTAGAGTTCCAGCCTTGAGCAAAACAAGCTCAGAGAGTACCCAGGCCCTGAGTTCAAGCTCCAGGCCCACTTCCCACCCCCCACCCCCCAGACAAAAAAAGATACAATGTGTGACTAACAGGTGTAAGGGCCTGAGATGGACTCCCAGTACTACATTAAAACAAAAATCAAAAGCCTTTAGCATTATTTTTTTAGGATATTAATCTTTTAATGAATGAACATTTCGATGCGATACTCTGCTAGAATATGACACATCACAATTAACAATAGGACCTTTTACAATGTCTTTTATGCCCTCAAGTAACCATAGGTCCACTAAGGAAATGACAATAAAATGATCACACTCCACTCTTAGACACTGGGTAATGCCTCCCAGCAAATACGTAAAGTTCTACCTTGTGGATTAGCATTGTTTTTTAATAAATCCCATTGTAAGTGAGGATTTGGTGAGATGTTCAACCTCACATCTTGTTTATGTGAGTGGGGCTTGGTTCAATTGTTCTAGAAATCAATTTGGAAGTCTCAAGAGCAGTAAAAATGTTTGGACCATTGGGCCCAGAAATATTCCTCGTAAATATTTCTTTTTCTATAAAAAATCAGCAGGATGTTTGTGGTTCACACCTGTAATCCCACTTACTTGTGAGGACTGAGGTTCAAAGCCAGCCTCCTAAGTCTGTAAGACTCTTACCTCCAACTGACCAGCAAAAGAGTTGCACTAGAATACAGCTCAAGACGTCTCACACTAGCTGCAAACATAACAGCTGACAGAGTGTGAAGACCTAAGTTCACATGTCCTAAGATCAGCACAAAAAAAGAATCAGATAAATACTTTTGAACAAAAGTGTTTCACAGCTTGATTTAGACAGTGAAAAAGTATCATCCATTTATATATTCAACAATAAGTGATGGTGATGGTGTAAGCCCAGAGCCTCCTCTCCGATAGCTTAGCTGGTAGCTTAGCAAGCCCTGCACCAACAACAATCAGCAGTGGCCCAGGGCCCTTTCCTCCCTTCCCATAGTTTAGTATGCCTTACATAAACAACACCAAGCCTTGATTAGGGGAGTAAATAACTAGCCCTCACCCCTTTACCTCGGGATGGCACCCCCTGTGTAGCCATAAACCATTTGGGCCATAGCATCCTAGAGAGTAACCTTCAGATCTGGGCAACTGCAGACCCCCTTATCTATCCTTTAGGACAGTACCCCTAAGTGCGACTGTCTCAAACAGGAAGGAACTTTGACTCAGATCTATTTAACACCAATACAACCTGAATCAGAAAAGCCACACACACACACACACACACACACACACACTTATATACACATATGTATGTGTATATATATATAGGTGCATATATATTTTATATACCCATCTTATTAAAGACTAATATGAATTTCCATCTCCTGTTTACTAAGCCAAGTCTTAAAGTATCTTATTGTTCATTCCAACCATCTTATCAAAATATTCCTTCTGACTATGTACAGTACTGTGATAAATACAAAAAATGAGTACAATAATGGATGGGATGGATAAATGGATGGATAGATTAACATCTAATACTGGAAATCTTAGGCACTATTGATTGAAATATTGGCTGTATGTCATATCTGTATAAATGCTCTGTGTGTATGTGAGAGAGTGCATACAGTGTTTGATCTGCTTTTCCATTACTCTTTCTTCTGCTTCTTTGTGTATATGTGTGTAAGTCTCACGGTCTTTAGTGCCCAGGCTGGCTTTGAACTGTGATCCTCAGATCTCAGCCTCCTGAGTAGTTGGCATTACAGGGCTCCACTGAGCCCAGCTTAATATTTACCTTATGTTATATCTCATTACCCTGTAAGAACAGCTAGACTCCTTATCTCTGCCTTGAGCCAGGCCTGATATTCCAGCTCTTAGAATAGTCTTGTAACCTTATTGATGGCCAACTAATTGGAAACTCTGATATGTAATCATAAATGAACTTGGACATGGAGTCTGTTTTTCTCTGTACTCCCAGTGTGTAGCACAGGACTGTCAGTGCATAGAGTTTTAGTCACTGCCTGTACAAAAAGGCCCTTTTCCACATATATACTGGGGAAAGCATAGGGACTGAACTTATACTTATTGTAGCAATAGGGTCTTACTATTTTTGTCCCTATTGCTTTAAGCATGACCTTTAATCACTAGATGTGATTGTTTTGTGTACTTAAAATCCCAGCACTTGTAAGATTAAAGCAATAAGATCACAAGTTCAGGACCAGTCTGGGCTACACAGTGAGATCCTAAGAGTTACATTTTCAGATGTAAAGGCTTGTTTTCCAGCTTACAATGGTAGGCAGCCTCTAAAATAGCTTGTAATGATTGTTGTCTTCTGGTATCCATATTCTTGTGCAATTCCCGCCCATGAGATTCTTACATCTGGGACCTTAGTTTCTTCATCTATAATAATGCCTATCTCATATAGTTTGTACATAATTAATAAAGTTACATATGAAACCATTGGAGTCATTCCTAATATATAATATGTCTGCCTAGGTATCAGGTATTTTTAAATTTCCCCGCGTCTGTACAGCTCAAAAGGCCAAGTCTTATGTCATGTACCACTTCCTTCTCCATTCAAATCTGTCTAGGGGCTGCCTCCAGCCAGAGTCTCAGTGTGATGCTTCATTTGAACTTCAGTGATATGGCCTGACCTAAAGGGAATAGATGAGCTTGAGAGCTTAGCAGGGCCCTTGGTCTGACTCCCAGCTCTGCTACTCAAAAGCCAGATGATTTTTGGACAAGTGCTTATTTCACCTCTTGATATCTCAGGTCCTCATATATAGAAGAGAAATTAAAATATCGATTTGTAGGGTTTTTATTACTAAATAAAATATTTTCAAGCCTGGTGCCTATGGCTCATACCTGTAATCCTAGCTACTCAGGAGGCTGAAATCTGAGACAGTTCAAAGCCAGCCTGGCCTTTTCTTATCTGAAAAGTGCTGATAACAGTATAAACATAACACCAAGCAGTAGTGATACCTCTGAAGGATAAAAGATAACAGATAGCTGAGTGCCTACAGCTCACATCCATAATACCTGCTACCCAGGAGGCTGAGATCCAAGGATTGTTGTTTGAGGCCAACCAGGGCAGGAAAAGTCCATAAGACTCATCTCCAATTAACCAGCAATACCAGAATTGGAGCTATGGCTCTAGTGGTAAAGCACTAGCCTTGAGCAAAAAAAGTTCAAGGATAGAGGCCACACTCCCACCCCTATCCCTGGTTTCTACACACAGAAAAAGCCCAAAGTGTGCTGTGGCTCAGTGGTAGAGTGCTAGCCTTGAGAAAGTTCATGGACAAGAGCCAGGCCCTGAGTTCAAGATCCAAAAAAAAGCTCAATGACAGCACTTCAAAGCTGTCACATATACCAAAAAAAGAGATAGAGAATGTGGGCACATGGATGGTAGGTGTTTAATAAAGCTCATCATAGCCACAGCCATTACTATTGATGTTGTCACTATTATTTCACTTAAGGAAAGCAAGCCAGGAAACAACTACCCAACTCTCAGTGCTGAATGGAAAGCAGCCCAAAGAAACACTTTTACACTTCCCTCTAGCTTTTATTTTTAAAAATCACAGTGATGAGCATTGATTTCTCTTCCACTGATGAGAGTCAGAAATAGAACCAAAGAGGAGACAGGAAGGAGGAATGACTCACTGGCTACTTGAGGAAGGAGATCATGTCATCAAAAACAATTAAGTCACTTCTATGCATAGACATTCATTGAGCTCTTCCTATGGGCAAAGCATATACCAAAGAATGGCCATCAGAGTGAGCAAGCTTCCTCTCCTCAGCAACCCTGTAAATATACCAGGCTGAGATTTGAGGATCATGTTTCAAAGCCAGCCTTGGCATAAAAGTCCATGAGATTCTTATCTCCAATAAACTACTTTTTAAAAAAGCCACAAGTGGAGCTGTGGCTCAAGTGGTAGAACACTAGCCTTGAGCAAAAACTCAGGGACAGTGCCCAGGCCCCAAGTTCAAGCCCCAGGACTGACACAGAAAGTAAAGAAAGAAAGAAAGAAAGAAAGAAAGAAAGAAAGAAAGAAAGAAAGAAAGAAAGAAAGAAAGGAAGAAAGAAAGAAAGAAAGAAGGAAAGAAAGGCAGAGAAGGAGGGAGGGAGGGAAGGAAGGAAGGAAGGAAGGGAGGGAGGGAGGGAGATACCAGGTGCAGTGGCTTATGACTATAATCTTAGTTACTCAGGAAACTGAGATCTGAGGATCTCAGTTCAAAGCCAGCCCCAGTACTAAAGGCCATAAGACTCTTATTTCCAATTAACCACTAGAAAACTGGAAGTAGGGCTATGGTTCAAGGGGTAGAACACTAGCCTTGAGCTGAAGAGCTTAAAAACAAGGCCCAGGCCCAGGGGTAGGGTTATGATCTTGAGCTGAAGAGCTCAGGGACAGTGCCCAGGACCATAGTCCAAGCCCAATGACTAACAAAAAGAAAAAAATAAAAAGAAAGAAAGAAAGAGGGGGGAGGGAGGGAGGGAAGGAGGGAAGGAAGGAGGGAAGGAGGGAAGGAAGGAAGGGAGGGAGGGAGGAAGGAAGGAAGGAAGGAAGGAAGGAAGGAAGGAAGAAGGGGAAAGGGAAGGGAAGGGAGGAAGAAAGGGAAGGAGGGAGGAAGGAAAGGAGGGAAGGAGAGAGGGAGGGAGGGAGAGAGGGAGGGAGACAGGCGGGCAAAAAGGCAAAAAGGCAAGAATTGGGGCCTTCAGTTTGGCCTAGTGGTAGAGTGCTTGCTTAGCATGCACGAAGACTGGGGTTCAATTACTCATTACCACATACATAGAAAAAAGCCGGAAGTGGTGCTGAGGCTCAAGTGGTAGAGCTCTAGCCTTGAGAAAGTCCAAGGACAGTGCTCAGGCCCTGAGCTCAAGCCCAGGACTGGCAAAAAAAAAATCAAGAATTATCTATAATGACCTCCATTTAGAATAGAAACCCCTTCCACAGCCTATCCACATTGAGTGTTCCAGTGCAGGATGTCCACCACCTCCCAAGGCAGCCATTCCACTGACAGTTCTGATTTTGTTGTTGTTGTTGTTCCTCATGGGACTTGGACTCTGGGCCTCCTGAGTAGCTAGGATTACAGGCATGAGCCACCGTGCCCAGCTAACAGTTCTGATTATTAAAACATGGCTTCCTTCTGAAATTCATTTGTGAATTTTATTGTGAGATAGTATATATAAATATATAGATATATAATTTTCCCTACTGAACTCATGACCTTTAGTTTATTGGCCAGGCAGTCTACCTCTTGAACCATGCCTTCAGACCTTACTTGAAGTATTTTCTATTGATTCAACTCTATTCTCTGAACATACAGTGAATACTTCTAATGCTACATTCACATGTATTTAGAAGCCTTCTAAATATTTAAATCGTTGTATTTGTTTAAGTCTTAGTTTACCTTTTTATTTTCTCTGTTTTCTCAGTTAATTCCTAAACCCTGTAAGAGAAGCATGGTATCTCCATTCCACAAAAGAGCAATGGGACATGAAGGCACAAAACACAGGAATGGTGAAAAAGAGCTTAAGTAAAAATCAAACCTTATCTCCAAGAGACCAATTCTTTTCGCAGGACTACATCTCTGGTTTCAATCCCCTGTCACAAGGACCTTGACAAATAGCAGAATAACCAGGACAATAAAGAAAACCTAAAATCCACAAAAAGTAGGCATTTAGCCCAGGGAAATAGTACGGCTATCTTCAAATATTTAAAGCAGCTAAAAGGGTTTTACCTTCCTCTTTTCTTTCAACTCTTCCCTGGGTACTGATTTGATTCCAAGATAGATGCCAAAATATAGCAGAGTACTTGCCTGAAACCTAGTGTCTGTACCATAGAAGATATGCCTATATTGGATATGTGTTATAAAGCAGAAAAGGTTCTTTCTCATAAAGCCTTCCTGTGTTTTGTCTTGGGCTGACACTCAGAGCTCAGCTCAGCAGAGATGCTTTCCTGACCACTCTGACCAAGTCAAATACTCCAATTATAAGCTTTCCTGGTATCATGAATTTCTCCTTTATAGCACTCAGCATCACTGTAATTTTCTGTTTATTGGTATAATCATTTGATTAGGGTCTGTCTTCCCCTGCCAAACTGCAAGTGCCACAAGAACAGGATGTCTGGTTTTGCTTACTATTACATCTCCAGTGTATGGCACAGCACCTGGCACAGAAGGCTTGAAAGTTCCAACAAATACTTGTTAAAAGGATGGATCTATTGGGTGTTTTGACAGAATACTGATTGTCAGATGGATTTTCTAAAATTCAAATCTTATCATCTTTTGGTGTCTAAATACTTTGTCTGTCTTTCCAGAACCCATAAATTCTCGATGGAGAGATCGGGAGTTTGGCCTAGTGGTAGAATGCTTGCCTTGCATGCACGAAGACCCGGGTTCAATTCCTCGGTACCCCACATACATAGCAAAAAGCCAGAAGTGGTGCTGAGGCTCAAGTGGTAGAGTGCTAGCCTTGAGAAAGTCCAAGAACAATGCTCAAGCCCTGAGCTCAAGCCCAGGACTGGCAAAAAAAAAAAAAATTCTCTGTGGATTCAGACCCTTCAGTAGCTTGTCTTGCATTTCTTTTTTCTTTTCTTCCCTTTCCCCTCTCCCTCCAGTCCTAGGGCTTGAACTCAGCCTGAGCACAGTCCTTGTGCTCGTTTTGCTCAAGACTAGCTCTGTAACACTTGAGCCACAGTGCCACTTACCTCTTTTTCTGTGATTAACTGGAGCTAATTATCCTAGGGACTTTCCTACCTGGGCTGGCTTTGAACCAGGCTGGCTTCAAACCATGATCCTCAGATCTCAGCTTCCTGAGTAATTAGGATAACAGGCATGAGCCACAGGCGTCCAGTCCTTTCCATTTCTTTCTGTCTCATTGCTTCATCAAACCAATGTGCTCTTCCAAGCATCTGCTCATTCACATCCCTGAGAACCTTTTCATAGTTGCATACCATGTACCACTGTCACCACCCATTTTTGCATACTGTTTCTTTCCTTTTATAATTACAACTCACTCAAAGGTCCTCTGTAAAGTTTTCCTTGAATTTCTCTTTCTCTCACATTCTAAACCAAGTAACTTCTCTCTCTTTTCTTTTGTGCTTTGGCCTTATATAATTTCAAATACCATACTTAATTATAGATACTGGTTGGATTTCTGTTTGTTTTACAGCTGTGGGGCTTAGGCCTGGATGCTGTCCCTGAGCATCTTCATGTTCAAGGCTAGCCCTCTACCACTTAAGCCACAGTTTTTGACTGGTTAATTGGAGATAATTGGACTTTTCTGCCTGGGCTAGCTTCAAACCATGATCATCAGATCTCAGCCTCTGGAGTAGCTAGGATTATAGGCATGAGCACCTGGCTTAGATACTATTTTTTTTTAATTGATCTTCCCTTGAGATCACAATATGGCAAGGCCCTCAACTGCATCATCTAGCACATAGTAGGCTACGAATAATATTACTAAATGAAACTCAAGCGCCGAGAATGTTGAAATAGGGTAGGTGACATCAAATATGTCACTTCTTTCTACTCCTCAGTATTATAAACAACAACAATAATAATAAAAAGGGAATCCTACAACAGCAACAGACATATTGGTTCTTGACAGAATTAGTGAAAGATTATCTGTTTCCCTAACCAGACCCCAGCTTACTCCCTATTCAATTAACCTTGTCTGGGTAAGTTTAGGGGGCAGGGTGACTAGTACCTGGGAGGCAGGTATTGAGAGCTTGTGAACTGGTTTCCCCCATGCTCATCTTCCCATCCCTACCAATCCACAGATGCTTAGCTCCAAGCCTTTTTTATTTCACAGCAGCTGGGAGCCACGGCCTTAAGTTCCACAGGAATGGGAGGAAACTGGGAAGAGACAGCAATTTAGTGGAGTCTGGGAGAATGATTGAGGGAGTGGTGAAAGTTGTCCTTTGGCATTGGATTGATATTAAGTTCATCCGTCTTCAACAGTATATACCACACTACATGGTGTCCTACAGTTTATAAGAGCTTTTTTTTGCATCATCTCACTGGATCCTGACAATTACCCTAAGATGAAGTCTTTTTTTTTTCAAGTCCTGGGGCTTGAACTCAGGGCCAGGGCATTGTCTTTGGGCTTTCTCAAAGCTAGAGCTCTGCCACTTAAGCCACAGCACCTCTTCTGGCTTTTTTCTGTGTATGTGGTACCAAAGAATCAAACCCAGAGCTTCATGTATGCTAAGCAAGCACTCTACCACTAGTCCATGCTCCCAACTCAAATGCAGACTTTTTTTTTTATATCAGGAGATAACCTATCTTATCTTCATTTGGTCTGTCTTATTTTACAGATATGGAAAGTAAGACCCTGATGCTCATGACCTTCCTGAGGTGATAGTAAATAAGCAAGTTCTTTTGGGACTTACATGGTACTCAGATCCAATTATTCTGACTGGAAGTCCATGCTGTTTCTAGTATACTATATATCACTGTCACTATTGGCATACTAGACAGTTGAAGCCCAAAGGACACAGAAATTGTCTTTGTTATCTCCTTGAAGAAAAAGGGCAAGGAAGTGGTCACTACAATCCAAGACTATGAATATATGATATCCTATCTAGGTTTTTGAAGTCCAAGTAAAAGGATACCTACCCTGAGAAGTTCTTCAGGACTTAAATTTGAAATTCATCCTAATTCTTTTTGAGTAGCCATAAAATGTACTTGGGCCTTTATGTCAGTACAGACAATTAAGAGTTAGAATAGTCTTATGAGAATATCAAGTCCACATATATTTACTGTGTACATGCCATATTAGTCTGTAAGACTCATGTGATCCGTACTCTCAGCATGTACATGATGGGTACTTACCAGGCCAATCCCTCATTTTACAAATGGGAAACTGAAGTCTAGTGAGTTGTGTGCCTTGAATTCTTATTTTTGACATGGATCTCTGGGTCAAAACCCACAAAAATAGAAAACTCAAAAACACAGATATGAGTACCGATGTCTACAAACAAGGAGGCACAGTTTCTTCAAGCAGATGAACTGTGTAGTTCATAGGGTTTTTTTGGTGGTGTTTCTCAATGTGTCTGACATATTCTAGACATGCAATGAATACTTGTTGGGTGAAGGAACCATAGCATCTATGTCTGAGATTTGTTTCCATTCCCACCTATATTCATCATTTAGACTGTGGAAGATTTGTGTACAGGGCACAGCTCAATATCTGGAAGAAAAAATATTGAATCAACAAAGGACTAAATGACATAAAGGTAGAAATATGACCTCTCTGTTGATCTAAATAACACTCCCCCCAAACACAAATGCTTTCTCTTGTAACTCCCTCTTTCCTTGGCTTCTTTACATTTCTCCCTGATTTTTCTGTCTTCTACATTTTTTATATATTCCCCAGGTTCCACTTCCAAGGCACAGATGTAAAATTCTATCTTAGTCTGAGTCTCTCTAGATGTATACAGTTAAATGCTCACTGTTTCCTAGTTCATTCGATTCTGCAGCTAATAAACCTTCATGAGCACCCCACACGATCTGGGTACATAGTAGGTATTCTAATGAACCATCACCCATTATATACCCCAGTTCACAGACAAATTTAGCATCAGATTTGCCAATCCATTTCCTCTTTACTCTTTTTGCCTCCAAATTGACATCAGCACTATTCGCAGCATTCTGAGAAGTCTCTCCAGGGAATTTACTTAATTTGCCACCTGCTGTATCTTTTATGTGACTCACCCAACTCTCCTTCAAGACAGGAAGATGTGGAGAGAAAAATGAGATAGAAGAGGGTCAAGAGGAAAAAAAGAAGCTGGGAACAAGATTATATTTAATATACCTCCAGGTCACAGCAAATAAAAGGAAATGAAGGGAAGCATGTCTGGTACTAATAAACCACAGGTGATAAAAAAATAGTGCTCACAGAAATGAAATGGTTAATAGATGAAATGATGAAATTATTTTTTTGCCAGTTCTGAAACCTCAGGCCTGTAATCTTAGCTATTCAGGAGGCTGAGATCTGAGGATTGAGATTCAAAGCCAGTCTGGGCAGGAAACTCAGTGAGACTCTTTATCTTCAAGTAACTACCAAAAGCCCAAGGGACACTGTGGCCAAAGTAATAGAACACTAGCATTGAGCACAAAAGTTCAGAGACAGCACCTAGACCTTGAGTTCAAGGTCCAGGGTGGCAGACACACACACATACACACACACACACACACACACACACACACACACACACACACACACACAATAGTAAAAGTAGCCAAAGTAGTAGTAGAGGTAGTAGTAGTAGTAAAGTAGTAGTAACAGTAGCCAAAAAATGGGGGAAACTAAGCATTAAGAGACCAAACACTGGCTCTCATTCTTTTGAGTCTATAGTCCCAGCCACATGGTAAGTAAACAAATATTGCTGAAAGATGACAGAATATGGCACATCTTTCCCATAAGCACATAATGTTGGCTATATTTATGTTATAATGTTAAGTAAAAGATAGGATATAAAACTAAATACATAAGACCTCTACTATGTTAACAATTCACAGAAAAGAAGTAGGAAAAAATAATCAAAATGTTAATAGCATTTTCCTAATACTAGGCTATAATAAAGAATTATTTGGGGGCTGGGCGTTTGGTCTAGTGGTAAGAGTGTTTGCCTAGCATAGACAAAGACAATTTCTTGGTACCGCATACATAGAAAAAGCTGGAAGTGGTGCTGTGGCTCAAGTGGTAGAACTCTAGCCTTGAGAAAGCCCAAGGACAGTGCTCAGGCCCTGAGCTCAAGCCCTGGGACTGGCAAAAACATTCTTTTTGTTAGAACTAGGGTATGAACTCAGAGTATTTGGGCATTGCTAGGCAGGTACTCTATCACTAAACCATGCCTCCAGTCTTTCTTGAGCTTATTATTCATTTACTTTTTAGTGTCAGTTCTGGGGCTTGAACTCAGGGCCTAGGTACTATCCCTGGACTTCTTTTGTTCAAAGCTAGCAATTTACCACTTGAACCACAGCTCTTCTTCTGGCTTTTTTGATAGTGTAGTGAAGGTAAGAATCTCCCAGACTGGCTTTGAACGGTGATCCTCAGATCTCAGGTCCTGAGTAACTAGGATTACAGGTATGAGTCACCAGCTCCCAGCATGAGCCACCAGTACCTGGTCTGAGCTCATTATTTTTGAGATAGTGTCTTTCACTTCCTGGACCTCCATCTCATGCTTCTCATCATAACTGAGATGATAGACATGAGATTCTTCCACTGAGACAGAGTCTAAAGAACTTTACTGACTGGTCTGGTTTGGAACAGTAGCCCTCCAAACCTTAGCTTCTCACACAATTAGAATGACAGACATGAGCCACCAGTGCTTGATTTTAAAATGTTTTTAAATGAACATACATTACTTCTATAAATAAGAAAAAAACAAAATCTCTTGTAAGTACTGGCAGTTGCTATTCTTATTAGCAGTAGTCCAGGGAGAAGGAACTCTAGGATAAACATGGAGAACCAAACATGAGTTTATAATTATTATAGCAGGCTGGAAGTGTTGAGATACTATTTATTCTTCTTACTTGAGTATTTATTTGAAATTTTCCATAATAAATAGCTAAAAATCAAAAATAAGAAGGCTTGAAACAGCATGACATCTGGAGAGTACAAAGCAGTTCCATTTTCACTGGAGCATAAAATACCATATTTCATGGATTTTTCAATGTCCACTTTTCCACATTTAAACCTCTCTGAAAACCAGCTATGTCTTATAATGCTAGCATCTTCTATTTTTTTTCCAGTTATGTGGCTTAAACTCAGGGTCTGAGCACTGTCCTTGGACTTTTCTCAAGGCTAGAGCTCTACCACTTGAGCCACAGTACCACTTTCAGCTTTTTTTCTATGTATGTGGTACCGAGGAGTTGAATCTGGGTCTTCATGCATGCTAGGCAAGCAGTCTCCCTCTAGGCCAAACTCTCAGCCTGCACCTTCTATTCTTTGAAATACAGTATTCTAAATACTAGGGAGAAAGTAGGAACTAAGGCTAAACTAGATTCAGAGGTCTTGAATACAAGGCCAAGGTATTGTGACATTGTTCTGAAGAGAACAGGGAATCAACAAGTTCAGTGATATGAAAAAAGTCTCTGTTAACTGGTAAGGTGACAGTGCCAGAATATTGCAGCTTAAGTCAAAGACCAGGAGACATTGACCTTTGTGGAAATCTGAGGCCTTGTTCTTCCCTTCCTTCTTGCCATTTCTTAAGTCCTAGATCTCTTCTTCCAATCCCTCACATACATCCATTTTTCTGAAAGCAACCATAATCTTTCCAGAACCTAAGCCAGTACCATCCCACCTTCTGATATGTCATCTCAAAGCCAAAACCATGGCCTGACGCCTAGCCTAGGGATCTACTTACTAAACACATGGGTTTTATATGTATATAGGGTAGGTAAGAGACTAAAATGAGCTCCTAGGACTTCTGGGATCTAACTAGAAAGAGAAACCAGGAGTCTAGGATCTCTAGCCTACACTAGACTATGCTTTCCCTCTAGTTTCATAGCAATTTTCTTTTGGGAGTTGGCCCACAGTCACCATAGCAGACAAATCCCCTGAGAATCATTTGCATACAGGTGCCAGTGCTCTAAAAATAGAATAAACACAGCTCCAGGAAGGAAAAGCTTGAAATTTATTTACAAGGGAAGGGGGTCAACCATCTGAGGAGAGAGGATGAACCTGTCAGAGGCAGCATGAGAACAGTAAAGAAGCCACAGAGGTATAGGCTGGAATCTATGAACTCTAGGTGGTATGAACTCCACTCATTTGCTTTGTGAGATTACAAACATCCTCCATTCTACTTCTTGGGTTCACCATCTTTAAAATAGAGATATTACACTAGCTGATACTTAGAGCCCTTTCTAAATCTTGTTAGGTAAGGATTAATAATAATAATTACAGTCATATAATAATTATCAACATGAGTTAAGTACTTAGTGTCAGGTTCTGTGACAAATGCCTTTCATGGATTAGGCAAACAATTTGCACAACCATCAGTCTGAGTGGAGTAGACCCTCAGAGTCACTGAGATACTTAGTACTTTTGAATGTTTCAAGTTAGCAAGTGTTGAAGCTGGAGTTTAAGCCCTGATTCTCTAACCTAATGATGCAACCATTCTTTTCTCCCTGGGTCCATAACAACACTGGGACATTCCTTAGGTGCTGAAGTCTTAATGCTTTGCCCAAGTTGCTCCCTCTGTCTGGAACAGCCCTGCTGAACCAGTAGCTACATACAATGCAGAATTCAGTTTAAGTGTTTGTGCCTATATGAATCACTTGTCCCCTTCTCCCCCAAACCTCACAGGCAGACATAGCACTGGCTGCCATTTGTAGAGACAAGTTATGTCAAGTATTGTGCAAATTTTTACCATTTTTTTTCTGAGAGGTTACTCTTTCACATTTATTTTATAGACTAGTAACTGAGACTCAGGGTAAAGAGTCATGCCCAAGGTCATGAAGTTAAAAAAGATCTGAACCAGAAGTCTAACTTTACAACCTTCCTAACTTCTATTCTATCATCTTTATAATGAAATACTATGTGAATTGTTTAAGACTAGAGTTGACCAGATCAGTGATCCTTACGTAAATTCTACCTATACACTGTTTATAAACTCTTAATGGTCTTGGTTGATTGGTTGGTTGGTTGGCTGGCTAGTTGGTTTTTTGAATGGCTTAATAAACTAATAGGAAGTGATTTGGAGTAGCACACTTGGGGAGAAATCAAGCTAGAACAGGACCAAACCAGAAAAAGAAAAGACAGCCCCTCGTTCTAATGTTTTTATGCCACTTTAAATCTCTGGAAACAAGTGCGAGAATGCAGTATGTGAATGTGTGTGTCTTGGAACCCACTTCTGTTCCTATCAGGTATGGGATCACCTCCTCCAAGATGCCTGTTAAAATCATCTTTAGACTTATCATCCCCTAACTTCTAGTGTCTCTTCACTCTAAGTACTTAATGGGAGGGGCAGCAGCAGGAAGAGTAGGGATTGGGATCAAGCACATCTGAGTTCAAATTCCAGCTGCCATTCTCTAATAAGTACAGAACCAGCTATTTGGCTTTCTGCAAGTTAGATTTCTTAGCTGATTAATAAGATTGGTATTGACATCTTTTTCTTGTTATTGAGAGAGTAAAATCATCTAAGTATTATGGTAGTACTTGGCAGCTGTAAAGCTCTGCATAAACATGAGTCACATTCATTCAGTTCAGTTTGCTACTCTTTCCCCTGGAACTCAGGGCCCAGGCCCCCCCCCCCCCCCCCCCGCTGCTTACATACACACCAAAGCTGGAGACACACCAAGAGAGAGGAGAAAGCAGGGTTAGGAACAAACTACTTGAACAAACTTCCTCTAGAAAGAAATTAAAAGCCTAATTGTGCCTTTGCTGGTGGCCAGCAAGCCAGCCTTTGGGTTGTCAGTTGACCCTGAAATATACCAGTGAAGGAGAACATTTTCTCTTCTCACAAAATGGTACCTTGTGACAGCCTGGACATAATATTCAAACTCAGAATCACCTCAAATTTTCTCTATTCACTTTCTATGTCCTCTCTTTTCTTCTTTGACTCTTCTCTTTCCAAGTCTAGCTGAGGAGGCTGAAAGGTTAAATTCTGGAACCCATTTAAAATAGTTCAGAGTAGCCAGACCCAATATTGTCGCAGCTATTTCAGAAATTAAGGTGGGTGGATTGCTTGAACTCAGTTCAGCCTGGACAACATAGTGAGATGTCATTTCCTTCAAAAACAAACAAAAACGAGCGAACAAATCAGTTCCTGCAAAGGAGGCTTGGATGTCCTGGGATGATTTTACTACTACTACACTTTATGGCTTGTTCTTAGTGTGGGTGTGCACCCATCCTTGGGCTTGAATGATGGGCTTGAGCATTGTCCCTGAGCTCTTTTGCTCAAGGCTAGTATTCTTGAGCCACAGGTCTACTTCTGGCTTTTTTGAAAGTAATTCATTGGAAATAAGAGTCTCATGGATTTTCTTGCCCAGGCTGGCTTTGAATCTCACTTCTCAGATCTCCATTTCCAGTTTCCTGGGTAGCCAGGATTACAGGCATTAGCCACTGGTGCCTGGCTAGGTCTCACTTTTTTCTTTTCTTTTTTGCCAGCGCTGGGGCTTGAACTCAGGGCCTGAGCACTAACCTTGGGCTTTCTCAAGACTAGGGCTCTATCACTTCTGACTTTTTTCTATGTATGTGGTACTGAGGAATCAAACTTCGTCCTTGCAAGGCAAGCACTCTACCGCTAGGCCAAACTCCTGGCCCAGGTCTCACTTTTTATATTCATTAATAGTGTGGTCCAGTAGAAAGAGTACAGGCTCGGGAGTGAATCACAAAACTGTGAGTTCAAGGCTCATTTAACTCATTTACCAGCTGTGTGGCCTCTGGTAAAGTATACCTTTCCTTCCTGGGCCTCAGTTTTCTCACATGTACAGTGAAAATGATAAGACTTTCTCTTGTAGTCATAAATTATGGCTTCCTCAAACCCATCTGCCTCCGAGATAGAGGCCAACCCAAAAGGATCCTCAAACCACCCAGCCACAAAGATGTAGAACTAATGGAGGAAAAACGAAAGACCTGATCATAGACTGAGACAAAAGTCAACATTAGAGGCAGAGGGAAAAGAACTAGCCTTAGTTTTCAAACTATATGACTACTTTTCTTTTGCCAGCCTTTACTGAATCCTTATTCTTGGCAAGGCCCTGTGCCTTGTTCTATAGACATCAATTAGGCATAGTCTGGAATTTGCAGACTGGAGAGAAGGTGAGAAAGTTCCAGATATCTGTAGTATAGGTGTAAAAAATTAAGAGAGGCCTCTAAAACAGGTAGATGTGGATAGCAGCAGAGATCTCCTAGAAGGGATCTTATTTGAACTCAGTCTCTCATGTCAAATTGGAGTTTTCTGGTAGAGAATGAGGGAGGAGGGTTAATTTGTAGAGAGAAGGAAACAGCCTGGTCAAAGCAAGGAGCAAAAACAGTACATACTCACAGCTAAGAGTCTAAGGCGAGACAAGACAATTAAATGGAAATGATATTCTGGCTGGGATTCTGAGACAGAAAAAGGTCAATGAATAAAATGTGAGAGAAAAAGACTAATCTATGAACCCTAGTTAGTCATAATGTATCAGTATTGGTTGATTATAATAAATATGCCATTCCAATATAAAGTGGTTTATTAAGGGAAATGGAATGCAGGAAAATGAGAGCTATTGGTATTATGTTGACATTTTTTCTGTATATCTAAGATTGCTGTAATTTTTTTTAGTTTTTCAGCATACATTGTGTATGGGGCCAGAGGGTTAGAGTAGACTTGGACGGAGCATGGACTGACTAATGGGTAATTGAGATGAAATGAAAATAGAAGGTCCTAGAAGGCGAAGCAAAGAAATTTGTTGCATATTGATGGGAGCCCTCCCCAGGTTTTATGCACTGAGGTGATACTGATTGGAGAACATTTACAGACAGCAAGACCGAGGAAAAGCAGCTCCATTCAGGTTGCTACAGGAGGTGAAGGGAGAGCCTCACTCACAGTAAAACCTCAAAAAAAGTGTGACAGAACAGAACTAAGATGTATTCAATAGAAATTAGGAAGAAAGAATGGATAGTTTTCATACAATTTGTTCTCAAGCAAGAGCAGATAGAAATAATGACTCTCAGTAACAACTTGGGGAGCAGTGATGTAGTGCTGGAGGATGGGGTGTACAGAGGGGAATATACATCTCCTCTGACTTAATCTATCCATGTGGGCATGTACACAAAATCTCTGTGTCATTAGCACAGAGCTGACAGACTTCACAGAAGAAGGTGAGAAGCTCAAGAGTCACAGAGGTTGAGAGTTTTCAGTAGTCACCTGGCAACCTTGGATGTGGAGCGATGATGTTGGGCAATAGTGGGGGAAGAGGAGCCCACAAGACTTCTCATTTAAATCACCTCCCTACTTCCTCTCCTACCCTTAGCAACATATCAGGCATGACGAAAAAAGCTAGAACACTTCTAGCCATTCAAAACAACTGGAAGTCTTTAAGAACAGAACATAATTTCTCTTTCCATCCATGAAAAATTAATTTCTCTAACAATGTGCTACTTCATCAACCCCATGGCTGTTATTCTTAAAGGTGACAGTAACCACTAAGATCACTAACAACAATATGACATCATAGAACAGAACACAATAACGCTGACTCCCCTCTTCATCATGGGATTTGTGTTCCATTATTGGACATCTGTTATGGGCACCATGCTAGGATCTTCCTTATTGTCTCACTCTATTTTCTATGATACTGTGAAGTAGGCATTAATATTCTTTCTATTTTACAGCTTTGGGAACTGAGGTTCAGAGACACTGCTGGTTCATGTGTTCATTTTTACTTAAAACTAAGCAACCCCCTCCCTTCTCAGCCTGTGCCAGAACATGCAGCTGTTACTTAGAAACCACTATATTAAGTACTAACTCAATTTTATACATACACAACAAGATTATTCAACATGGGTGCCCATTAGAATCGCCTGTTATGTGTCGAGAAAGAGTGAAGAGGGCTGGTCTGAAAGGAAGGGAGCTGGAGAGCTAATAGGTGAATCTGCAGTTAAAAAAAAAATTGTCCCAGCTGGGTGCGGTGGCTCAGGCCTGTAATCCTAGTTACTCAAGAGGCTGAGATATGAGGATCAAGGTTCAAAGCCAGCCCAGGCACAAAAGGACCTGAGACTCTTATCTCCAATTAATCACCAGGAAGTGCAATGTTGCTCAAGGCATAGGGCAGTAGTCTTGAAGTGAAGAACTCAGGAACAATGCGCAGGCCCAGGGGTAAGGTGGTAGTCTTGAGCTGAAGAGTCCAGGGACAGCGCCTAAGCCCAGAGTTCAAGCCCCATGACTGACAAAAAAAATAAAATAAATAAACTCACAAACAAGTATGTAATAAATATGCAAAATCTATAGTTGTTCCACAATAAGCATACTTCAAAACATGTTCACCTTTTACTGACTATTTACTCAGCCTATTTATCTACAAAACAATACTAATCCCTGGAGTTATCCTGAGGATGAAATGAATTGACAAGAAAGCACAGAACATTGATCTGACATGACAGTTAGAGATACTTTCAGCTCATATTAGTCCAGTGGGAGGCATTATTAGCCCCGTTTACAGGTGAGGATGTTTTACCTACGTAAAGTTTATTGCCACAACAATTGATGCGCAAAAAGGAAAGAACCCCTGTCTGTATCTCTGAAGTTCAATAGAGAAGATGGGTTTGAGTACACTGTCCACATATATGAAAACACAGTAAAATCCCTTTGAACAATTAATTTATGCTAATAAAAATGAGGGGGAAAGCCGGACATGATGGCTCATGCCTGTAACCCTAGCTACTCTGGAGGCTAAGATCTGGTTCCAAGATCAAGGTTCAAAGCCAGCCCATGCACAAAAGGACCTGAGACTCTTATCTCCAATTAACCTCTAGAAAATGGGAAGTGGGACTTGGCTCAAGGGTAGGGCAGTAGCCTTGAGCTTAAGAGCTCAGAGACAACACCCAAGCCCAGGGTAGGGTGGTAGCCTTGAGATGAAGAACTCAGGGACAGAGCCCTAGCCTAGTTTAAGCCCCATGACCACAAAATATAAACAAAAAATGAGAGGGAAATGTTAAATAAGAAAATCTATATCACATCCACAAAGGAAACAAGGAGAAGTGCAGATCCTCCCATATCACTGTCCTGGGGCCACCTGTCTGCATTTATAATTCTTTCTGTTCAAACTTTTATCCCTCTGCTCATGTCAGTCATGGCAAGAGACCTAAGTCTCCCAGGCTCTTCCTGACCACTGGAATCTGCTTTCCACCTGCTTCTAGCCTAGTACAGCATTTCTCCCAACACTATTACTCTCTCTCCTCCCTACTCAAACTTTCCTCACCACTTTCCTGAAACTCATTTATCAGGGGGAAAAATTACTTTGGTTAATCTCTCATCTGAATGTTTCCTTCCCCTCCCTGTAATTAAAACCCAGCTCTCCTAAGGGCACAGTTTCCCTAAGCCTCCAAATGGCTGCTTGCTTCCCTTCTCCCCACCCTTTAATCATTAGGTCCAGGAGGTAGATGTTGCTTCTCACTCTTGCTCCCAGATCATTCTCTTTTCCTCCAATAAACAAAACAAAAACACCTTCAGCTTTGAATTTCATGGGATTATGCTACCCACTTTCCCCACTACTGTCTGGTGGGCAATTGTTGGTTCAATGCTGCTTTCTACATAATCTTTAATAATTTGAATACCCACAGAGATGTGCCTTCCAGCCTTATAGACTTTTCTTCTAGGACTCCTCCAGTGATGTTAATCTCCAACCCCAACCTTACCACTCTCACAGTTATACTCCGGATCTCAGTTTCTCATGGTAATTTCAATCCTCCCACTCTCACACTACTATGACCTCTGTAGCCCTCTTCTAGATTCCATGTCTACTGTCTTAGGGATATTCCCTGCGATCTTTTCACTGTCTCTCACCTGCTCTGTCCTTACCTCCCTCTCTGACCAGCTTGAATACTGAAGTCAATTATGACATAGACTATCCAACCCCCTGGCCCTTCTGCTTTACCATACTCAAGCAAAACCACACCTTTGTAAAGCCAACCGTCTGCCAACTCTGTGTCTTTACCCACAAAAGAAAATACAGCTGAAAAGGGGAAAAATGTATCACCATGCTTCAAATTCATGAATACATGAATTCCAATTTGTGATCACTAATTGCAAGTGGAGCCTTAATGCTAATCAACAATGAATTTACATTTTCCTGGCCTATTCTTTCTACCTTATTCCTAGATGATGTTCACCCCTCAAATCTCTAATGTTTCTCAAATCTACTGTCAGCTGATGACCTTCCTGCCACCTCCACCAGGAAATTGTACCAGAGAACTCCCACCAGCAGATATAACCCCAAGCTGACCCCTATAGTCCAGCTCTCCTCTTTCTCTCCCTGCACTGTCTACTCCCAACAAGAACTCAATCTCCCATTCTCATGTTACTACTATGACCATTCCAGCCCACTTCTTCTACATTCATCAGTCCATCTTCTCTTACCAGCTCCAGGATATTTTCCCAGGAATTCTCCACACTTTCCTACATCATATCAGTTTGACAGTTTTGTTTCTTTATTGGCAACTCTGTTGCTGGCTCTATTAGACCATGTGTCAGCACAACAAACATATTGTTACTTTTCTCATTTTAAAAACCAAAAACCAATGCTGGGAATGTGGCTTAGTGGCAGAGTGCTTGCCTAGCATGCATGAAGCCCTGGGTTTGAGTCCTTAGTATAATGTAAGCAGAAAAGGCCAAAAGTGGTACTGCAGCTCAAGTGGTAGAGTGCTAACCTTGAGCATAGAGAGACAATGCCCAATCCTTGAGTTCAAGTCCCAGGACTAGCAAAACAAAACAAAACAAAAAAACCTTAGCTGCTACCAATGGCAATTTATTCTCGTGCTATTCTCAGATTCTAGGCTGATATCAGAGGATTTGGGCTCAAAGAAAAGTCTGTGAGACTCTTATTTCCAATTAACCACCAAATAGCTAGAAGTGGAGGCATGGTAGAATATTAGGTTTGAGGGGGAAAAGAAGAAGTAGGAGGAGAAGGAGGAGGAGGAGGAGGAGGAGGAGGAGGAGGAGGAGGAGGAGGAGGAAGAGGAAGAGGAGGAGGGGAGGAGGAGGGGGAGGAAGGGGATGGGAGAGGGGGAGGAGGAGGAACTAAACAACAGAGCCCAGGCCCTGAATTTAAGCCCCAGGACTGGTGCTCATGCATACACATGCACAAAGCATGTACACACACACACACACACACACACACACACACACACACACACATACACCTCTTCTAATTAAATGTCCCTTTCACTTTTAGGTACCTCTTCAATTGTCTCATTTTCTTTAGTGCAAAATTTCTTCAAAGCACAAATAACCAACCTGGATAACTAGTTAATTCATTTACAAATTACCAATCATTCTTAGGCCTGTAATTATGATTATATTTCCCATAGTCTTTGTTGTGAGTTTAAAAATCAAATTAAAACTCCTTTTGTAAAACTATTCTTGTAATACTTAAATGTCTCCAATTTCTCTTCTACTCTTATTTAGTTTTCATCCTCACCACTCTACCAAAACTGTTTGTATCCAGTTACTAATTCCATGTTACTAATGATCTATTCTCAGTCATATTCATCAGCATCTTGGACACAGAATTATCTTTACTTTCTCTATAAATTTATCTTTATGTGGCCTGCTAGGACACTGCACTTAACTCTTTCCAATTGTTCTTTTTCAGTATTCTTTGCCAATTCTTCCTCATCTTTCCAACATCTTAATGCTGGACTATATCTGCTCTTTGCTTCTTTTGCTTGGACTTTCTCTTCTTTCTATCTTCACCCTTACTGATCCTATTCAGACTTGTGGTATTTAGTTACATACTTATTTATTTTTGGTGCTAGGGATTGAATCGAGGGCCTTATGAATCTAATATCATAGTTTTAAGTACAATCAATATATGAGCTGATGATTTGCTCATTTATATCTACAATGAAGATCTCTGCCTTGAACTACAAATTATTCATTCAACTGCTTATCCTGTATCCCTACTGTGTTATCTAACAGCTCTCGCCAGTTTAACATAATAAAATTGAGTCTCCATTTGTTCCCCTGAATCTTGCTCTCTCTACAATCTTTCCCATCTTAGTCAGAGGCATTTCCAAACTTTCAGTTTTTCAGGCCAAATTGTTGACCCCTCCCATTCTCTCTCCTCATCCAATCCAAATCCCATCTGTAACACTTTCAGCAACAGGATAGAACCTGGACAGAGTCGTTACCACCACTACTACCTTCCTAGTAAAAGCCACTTTTATTTCCTGTTTCCAGGGTTGCCAATCCTAACCAGTTCTTCCTGCTTCTGCCCTGGCTTTTCTAAATCTATTCTTGAAATGGACATAACCTTAGTTCAAAGAAAACTTGTTAAATATCGAGAAATAAATCACTAAAATGTTCTGGAATTAGTTGTGAAGGTTATACAATTTCACAAATACACAAAATCACTGAGATGTATGCTTTAAAGAGGTATACTTTTATGGCATGTAAACTATGTCAATTAAAATGTTATTAAATTCAACATGATCCCACAAATTGGATCCTGAGATAGCAAAAGGCCATTAGTGGAGAATAAAAAAAAACTATTGAATCTCAATAAAATCTTCATATTAGCTCATCATATTGTACAAATGCCAATCTCTTAGGTTTGCCAAATGAACCATGGTTATATAATCAGTTAACATTAGAGAAAGCAGGTGAAGAAATGTGGGAATTCTCTCTAGTATCACTGGAGTTTTCCTTTAGACATAAAATTATCTAGATTAAAAATTTACTTGTAATTACAGGCTCACACCTGTAATCCTAGCTACTCAAGAGGCTGAGAATGGAGGTTCAAAGCCAACCCAGGGGAGAAAATCCATGAGACTCTTACCTCTAATAAATTACTCAGAAAAATCTGGAAGTGGTGCTGTAGTTCAAGTGATAGAGCATTAGCCCTAAGCACAAAAAAAGCTCAGAGACAGTACTCAGGTCCTAAGTTCAAGCTCTAGGACTGGCAAAAAAAATTTTTTTTAATATGTCAGATGATATCCTATCATTTCACTGCTTAATGTTTACAAGGCATCTGCATTTGTGCCCATGTGCTAAGTGTCCCTTCAAGGTATTATTAGATATATTCTTTTATTATTTGTAGATATTATTTTATTCTATAGATATTATTTTATTCTATAGATATTATTTTACCCATCCCTTATAGAACATGGCACTGCCAGACACATAAAGGATTCTAGAAAGCAGTCATGCTTTTACAAATGTCTTTTCTTCTACCTGTAAAGCCTTTCCCGCATACAACCTCACAGTATCATATTCATCCATCAAGACCCCAGCTTGACACATCCTCCACTGTAAAGCCATCAATTATCTTACCAAGTAGAAGTGGATGTTTTCTCCTCCACATTCCTACCACACTTCCTTCATCTCTTTATTATATTGTTTGTAGGATTTTTTGTCATCTTAAGAACAGTGCTTAGCATTATTCATTCAATATTTTATTGAATAATAAATAAACCCAAAAGACTTCTAGATTATTTCCTTTTTTTTTTTCGTTCTTCTATACCAATTTATCTAGATGGAATGGGGTTATGACTGCCTCAAGTAGTCACTCAGGATTGCTGGTTAATTCATTTACAAATTACAAAGACAGACCATGCCTGTAATTCTTATTTGACTTCTCATAGACTTTGTTGTGATTTTTAAAATCAGATTAAACCCCATGCAGCAGCTGGCTCCTACAGGCTTGGAGGAGATGAAAGTGTCAGCATGTCTGCAGCCACACCAGGAAACTTGCTGCCTAGAAAAATCAATTCTGATTATCACTAGGGCTGAACTAGGATGGTGTACTCACAAGCTGTCTCCATATTCCTAGAGCCATAGGGACTTGTCAGAGTCCTACTCTCTGTTCAACTTCCTCTAGGCTACCAACTGACCTCTTTATATATCTCCAGCTTAGATTTGGGTGGCTAGATTCCACCTTTCTAAAAGTGACTTACATTGGCCTGTGATGGGATTTGTATGTCTGATTTCAACATAAAGTATTAACAAGCCTCACGTCTTAACACTAATGTGCTTCATACTAGCTTTTTTAAGCAATGAGGCTTTTATATTATTTACCCTCTAACTCATGCATCTGTCTCTAAATTGATTCTAAATTTAGGTGAAGAAGAAATGTAAGACCATTTATTGTTCTTTCAAAAACTACTATGGGGGGGGCGGTGTACATGCACTCGCATGAGCGTGATCCTGAGGTTTGAACTCAGGACTTTGTAGTATGTTTGGCTTTTTCACTTAAGCCTGTTGCTCTACTACTTGAGCTATAGCTCTACTTTCATCTTCTTGCTGGTTAATTGGAAAGTCCAACACATTTGCATGCCCAGAGTTGGTTCTGAACTATAATCCTCAGATCTCAGCCTTCTGAGTAGCTAGGATTATAGGTGTGGCCATCACAGCCTGGCAAGTTTAAGCTAGCCTTTTAAATTGTGAATAAAGTTTAGCCAGAAGCCCAAGAATGAAACATAATCACAGTTCAGCAATTCCCAGGTTCTCAACTCCAGTACCTGGGCTTTCAACAGGTCTAATCTTTCCTTCAGGATCTATACCATAGGTGAAATTAGATCTTTTTCATTCATGTGCCGAGTGACTATTTCCCATACTAGAGTACAACAGGAAGGAAATAGCCCAGCCTAGCACAATGCCTAGCACAGAGTCAGCACCAGATAAATATATCTACTGAATGAATTCTAACAATGAAGTTTACCATTTGGCTCTGTCCAGGCAGCTTGATATCTATGGCTTCAACCACCTCTTCTCCAAAGAGGTAACTGCTTCCTTGGATCAGAGGGAAAATATAACATGAAGAATAATTTAAAGCATACGTAAGAATAATTTGCCTGTCTGAGAATATCTGCAGTCCTTCTGTCGATGAACTTCTAGGAAGTCGAGGCTTCATAGTTCTGTATGGGCTTTCTCTTCACTTTCACCACTTGATCTTCACAACAACCCATAAACAAGGATTATTTCTCAACTGGATAGTAGGTGAAACAAGCCAGTAAAGATGACTCTGATCACACATATGCAGCACAGAGACAGGACTAGAACTTAGGGCTCCAAAAGACTAGGTTTGCTCTGTCCTTCTACTGGTCCAGATTCTTCCCCTGACCAGCAGACCTTCCTACTCTTCCCTTCCTTAAGGTCTCTTGAGGTTGCTTGGCAACCACCAGCTAGCAGTAAGCGGCTTCTAGATTGATTTGTGGCTGTAATGGTACCAAGTCTTTCTCTGCTCATACTTGTATGGACTTTTTTTTTTTAGTTTCTACAGTTTTCATATATACTTACCATGTATTACAAATCCATTGACTTACCTTTTCATTTTCCCCTGTCTCCTTCTCCTAAGTCATTCACTTTTAATGAGCCTACTTGCCTACCCCACTTCCCTAGTAAGACTTTCTTCTCTGATACTTGATAACTGGCCTCTCAGAAAACAGAGGACCTATCAGGAAGCTTATATGCTAAGAGATCCCAAGGAAGAAGGCATTGTTTGCTATCTGCAACTCTGTCAAGATCTTAGACTTCTACCCTCCAGAACTATGAGAAAACAATTTCAGTTGTTTAAAGCCATCCAAAAATCTGTGGTATCTTGTTATGGTTACCCAAGCAGATGGGGGGGGTGTTTGTTTAGGGGGTTTTGTTTGTTTTTTAGTGGGTCATGGGGCTTGAACCTGGGCACTGTCCCTGAGCTCTTCAGCTCAAAGCTACTGCTCTACTCCAGGGCCTGGCGTTGTCCCTAAGCTCTAAGCTCAAGCCTACCACCCTACCCTTGAGCCATGCCCCACTTCCTATTTTCTACAGGTTAATTAGAGATAAGAGTCTCAGATCCTTTTGTGCCAAGGATGGCTTTGAACCTTGATCCTCAGATCTCAGCCTCCTGAGTAGCTAGGATTACAGGCATGAGCCACCCTGCTAGGCTGTTTAGGGTTTTTTGTTTGGTTGGTTTTGTTTTTGCCAGTCTTGGAGCTTGAACTTGAAGTGTAAGCATTGTTCCTGAGCTTTTGTGCAAAAAGCTAGTGATTTCACACTTTGAGCCACAGGACCATTTCCTACATTTTGGTAGTTAATTGGAGATAAGGGTCTCATGGATTTTCCTGATCCTCAACCCTGATCCTCACAACTCAGTCTCCTGAGTAGTTATGATTACAGGATTATTGGCACCTGGCTACATACGTGGATTTGGTCCACATCATGTACTCAAACCACTGATGAATTTCATTCTTTCTTTAATGGAAAGAATAGAATTTAGCTTGTTTACTTATTTATTTACAGATTTCTAAGGTAGACACATATTTCATGTGCACAGATTGATGAGCTGGATCCAAACCACCATTTCTTTGCCTCATTTTCATCCATCCTTTACTTAAAAACAAGAACTTCTTTGGGTGGAGGGTTGTCACATGGGCCACACCCCTATCCCCTTTTGCTTTTACTTATTTTTAGAATATATGCCAGTTGGCCAGGGTAGTTATGCCTTCCACATAGCTGGGATGACAGGAAATTCTACCATACTCATCTACTAGTTGAGATGGGGTCGTTGCCCCAGGGAGACTCAAATCATTATCCTCCTGATCTCTATCATTAAGCAGCTAGGGATATAGTGTAAGCAAACACACCTGGATAAAGCCAAGGATTTTTTGAAGATGCAAATCTGACTGTAAAAAAATCTTACTATGGGGATGGGGGAATGGCTCAAGTGGCAGGGTGACTACCTAGCAAGTATGAGGCTGTGATTTCAAAGCCTAGTACTAAAAAAGAAAATCTATGAATCCCCCAGGGTTTATGAGGATGATGATGATGGTAGAGGTCTCTAAATTTATATGCCTTTAAGTAAGAAACATTTATGTACAACATATACAGTATATGACTATTTACACCTCTCTCTCTCTCTCTCTCTCTCTCTCTCTCTATATATATATATATATATATATATATATATACCTACTTAACAGATGTTACATAATACCATAACAGATGTTAAGACTATAAAGATGACCTAAACAATATTTAAACATTTAAGTTTTAATATATTTATCAACAGTACAGAAGAGGTTTACCTTATTGTATAAAAATATATACACACATACATACACTTTTTTTTTAGCCAGTCCTGGGGCTTGAACTCAGGGCCTAAGCACTGCCCTTGGGATTTCTCAAGGATAGAGCTCTACCACTTGAGCAACAGAACCATTTTCGGCCTTTTCTATGTATGTGATACCAAGGAATCGAACCCAGGTCTTTTTACTAGGCAAGCACTGTGCCACTAGGTCAAACTCCCGGCCTACGCACACTCTTTGATAAATGTTTTTAAGCAAAGCAATGTGACTAAGTCTGATCTAATTAGCTCCTCATTGATTTTACCTCAAAATGTGGCTGACAATGCATTTATGCCAGGAGTTGGAGAAATGCCAGTTCAGCAATTTATTTATGCCCATTTAGGTTCACTATACTTAGCACAGTCTATAATCAGAGGATTCTTTATGGGACTCTCTAAAAGTCACATATCCAATGTGAGATCTCATTAGTTAAATAGAAAAATCAATAAATCTACTTAACCAGTCTTGTGAAAAATGCAAAAGCTTATGATAGGGTAAAAATGAGAAGAGGCATAAGGAAGCCACTACTATCCCCTTCAGAAGACACAGGCATCCTCAGTATTTCTCAACTGTAGATCATGTGGCCATCTTGATTCAGGGATCAAATGAGAACATCTGTGCCAACCTACATCATACATATTAATAAAAATGATATTTCGTATTCAGAGATTGAAAATAAGCTCTAATAAAATTAAGTTAGCTCTCTAAGGAGTCATCAGACATGTACTGTCTGGACAGTGACAAGAACCCTGTTACTTAGCCAGGTGAGGTTGCTAACACCTGTAATCCTAGCTACACAGGAGGCTGAGATCTGAGGATCAAGATATCTGGGCAATACAAAGCCCAGAGACCAGGGAGTGTTGAGAAATTTTTTGGAGAGGCCAGAAGTGACTGATTGAGAGTTGAGATAAGATCTATAAGGATCTACTTAGTTCACTGACTTAGTTGATCACTGCTGTGTAAAACATTTCATTTTTATGTGTGCGTATATTTTTAGGTAGCAGAATGTAGTTTTCCATAGAGTCATAAGCACATTAAAATGTAAGCATTTATATGTTATTTCATGTTTATGTATTTTTACATCTTTGGTGTAACAAGTGTAAGTACATATACAGACTAAATAATCATATATTACTTTGTATACGTCACGGGGGGGGGGCGTGTCATGGGGCTTGACTCTGGCCTGGGTGCTTCCCTGAGCTCTTCAGCTCAAGGCTACCACCGTACCCCTGGACCTGAGAGCTGTCCTTGAGCTCTTCAACTCAAGGCTAACACCCTACCCTTAAGCCATAGCCCCACTTCTGATTTTCTAGAGACTAATTGGAGATAAGAGTCTCAGGTTCTTTTGTGCCCAGGCTGGCTTTGAACCTTGATCCTCAGATCTCAGCGTCCTGAGTAGTTAGGATTACTGACGTGAGCCACCAAGCTCAGCAGCTTTTAGAAAACTCTTGTTGAATCTTACCACAGGCAGTTAAACCATATCAGCAGCTCTGACGTTTAGCCTGCCTTTAAACCACCTGGAAGACTTCTTAAACACAGTGCACTGGGCCCAACCTCCAGCAATTTTTTTTTTCTTTTTGCCAGTCCTGGCGCTTGAACTCAGGGCCTGGGCTCTATCTCTGAGCTCCTTTTGCTCAAGACTAACACTCTATCGCTTGAGCCACAGCACTACTTTTGGCTTTTTCTGTTGATGTGATATTGAGGAATCAAACCCAGGGCTTCATACACTCTAGGTAAGCATTCTGCCACTAAGCCACATTCCCAGCCCTCCTCAATCCTTTTAGTAAAGAACTACATGAACATTAATCTCTACAAATTAATGTTCCACTTATCATAAATGGAAATATGAGATCCATAAGCTTTCAGATGCATAGAGAAAAACAACACATTATGGCTGGGAGTTTGGCCTAGTGGTAGAGTGCTTGCCTAACATGCACAAAGACCCAGGTTCGATTCCTCGGTACCACATGCATAGAAAAAAGCCAGAAGTGGTGCTGAGGCTCAAGTGGTAGAGCTGTAGCCTTGAGAAAGTCCAAGGACAGTGCTCAGGCCCTGAGCTCAAACCCAGGAGTGGCAAAATAAATAAATAAAATAGCACATTATTTAGAATCAGAAGATCTAAATCCAAATCTCACTTTAGAGCTGTGTGTTTAACCTAAAATTAATTCATTGCTGAGTTATATTCTTCTGTAGAATGAGGATGTATTAAAATATTAATTTTCTCATGTTACCTATGAGATAATAGTAATATGAGAAATAATTTATAAAATAAAAAGTATTGTATATGAACTGTCCCAATAATATTATGTAATATATGCATAGTATATTAATATATTTAATA